>NW_026646654.1:0-125062 GCF_949987535.1 Balaenoptera acutorostrata
TACTAGTCAGATATATTCTTGTGCGGTGAATAGGGGGTGTTGAGTCCAGTTCACTGAAAAAGGAATAAGTCTTGTCTCTTACATATTGGGTTTATGGAACGGTATCGGAGCTAATTTGAAACCCTTGTTTTATGCATCACCCCACCTCACCTTTCCCGTTCAGCAGCCATAGTGTGTTTTCTGAACGTGTGACTCTGTTCTGTTTTGTAATTCAGTTCAAGTGTAGCGGTTTTTACATTCCCTCTCTAAGTGATATCTTATGATAAGTGTCTTTTTCTGTGTGACTTATTTCACTTAGAATCGTCGTACCTAAATCCACTCATCATGCTGCTACTAGCCTTATGACGTGGATTTCATGGGTGAGTGATATTCCATTGTACATGAGGACCCCAACTTCTTTATCCATTTTTCTCTTTCCTAGGATATTTAAGGTGTAATGAAGTGGGGGTTCTTGTCAACAGAGCAGCCCTAAACTTTGGGGTGCCTGTGTCTTGCTGATTTTTAGTTTTCCCAATTTATACGCCCATGAGTGGAAGTGCCCTATGCTCTCCAAACTGTGTTTTTTAGATGTTTCAGAACACACCGTACACTTCTCCAGAGTGGCTGTTGGCAATTTACATCCCACCCATCAGCGTAGCAAGGCTCCCATTTCTCCATGGCCGGTCCTGCATTTCTGGTTTGGACACTTTTTTCCGCATGGCCCTTTTGCCCGCTGGGAAGCGAGACTTCTTTGGAGCGCTGATTGGCCTTTCCAGGTTGCTTGGTTGGCCAAAAAGGGCGTATGCGTTTTTTCCTGAATATATTCAGGAAAAAACGCATACGCCCTTTTTGGCCAAGGGCATCATTGTCCACGTTTTGCCGCTTTTCATGTGCTTTCAAGGCGATTCGAATCTACCTCCTGAAATCTGTTTCCTGCAATTCTGCCTTGCTTTCAAAGCCTCTTCGTTGCCTTCCCTTAATATATTTGTGGACGAGAGGTATCATTTAAAACTCTGCAGGTTTGTGAATTGCAGTGCCCCTGAGCTCCATTTTTCAACTCGCTTTTTTGGGAGCTGGCCGCAAAAGCGCAGGATTGCTTCAGGCCCTCTTCTGGTTCTGGGGGGCAGGCTGAGCTTGTGCTTAATTCTTCTTCCTGATGGGAAAATAGAGTGACCTGTGCCTGTCCCAACACCTAGAGCTAGTCTCTCATTGGTTCCCCCTCTTCCCGTTCATCCTCAGGACAAATTGCAACCTGTACGGAACAGGAGGTTAAAGGTGCTGATTCTCCAAGGAGGGAGATGGCTAGTAAATCGGCTGGAATGGCGAACCCGAGCAAAGGAGATGAGAAATGAGGTGCGTTTTAGAAACCTTTCCCGATCACACGGTGTACCATCTTCTGGGTTTCTCATGCCTGTTTTCGACGTAGGAAGATGCCCTTGAACCTGGAGATTTGGGACCCATGGGATGGGTACCATGCAGTATTACTTGAAAGGGTCTGCGTTGGCTCACCCAACCTCACCGAACCTCTCAGCCCCAAGAGTGTCCACCCTTATGTCGCAATCAGCTGTGGGTCTAGATATGGTCAATCCAGGTTGCATCACAGCCCCTGAACGAATTTTGTAAGAATTTCTCTCTCTTTCACTGCCTTTGTTTCACGGGTTTTGAAAAGTAATTTATTTTTATAATGGGGTTTAGCTGCTTTTCACGGCTGTGTTTATGCCGCTTTACACCCCCTTGACTCACTTACAGAGAGATATCAATACATAGGTTTGAAGATTCTTACTAGTCAGATATATTCTTGTGCGGTGAATAGGGGGTGTTGAGTCCAGTTCACTGAAAAAGGAATAGGTCTTGTCTCTTACATATTGGGTTTATGGAACGGTATCGGAGCTAATTTGAAACCCTTGTTTTATGCATCACCCCACCTCACTTTTCCCGTTCAGCAGCCATAGTGTGTTTTCTGAACGTGTGACTCTGTTCTGTTTTGTAATTCAGTTCAAGTGTAGCGGTTTTTACATTCCCTCTCTAAGTGATATCTTATGATAAGTGTCTTTCTCTGTGTGACTTATTTCACTTAGAATCGTCGTACCTAAATCCACTCATCGTGCTGCTACTAGCCTTATGACGTGGATTTCCTGGCTGAGTGATATTCCATTGTACATGAGGACCACAACTTCTTTATCCATTTTTCTCTTTCCTAGGATATTTAAGGTGTAATGAAGTGGGGGTTCTTGTCAACAGAGCAGCCCTAAACTTTGGGGTGCCTGTGTCTTGCTGATTTTTAGTTTTCCCAATTTATACGCCCATGAGTGGAAGTGCCCTATGCTCTCCAAGCTGTGTTTTTTAGATGTTTCAGAACACTCCGTACACTTCTCCAGAGTGGCTGTTGGCAATTTACATCCCACCCATCAGCGTAGCAAGGCTCCCATTTCTCCATGGCCGGTCCTGCATTTCTGGTTTGGACACTTTTTTCCGCATGGCCCTTTTGCCCGCTGGGAAGCGAGACTTCTTTGGAGCGCTGATTGGCCTTTCCAGGTTGCTTGGTTGGCCAAAAAGTGCGTATGCGTTTTTTCCTGAATATATTCAGGAAAAAACGCATACGCCCTTTTTGGCCAAGGGCATCATTTTCCACGTTTTGCCGCTTTTCATGTGCTTTCAAGGCGATTCGAATCTACCTCCTGAAATCTGTTTCCTGCAATTCTGCCTTGCTTTCAAAGCCTCTTCATTGCCTTCCCTTAATATATTTGTGGACGAGAGGTATCATTTAAAACTCTGCAGGTTTGTGAATTGCAGTGCCCCTGAGCTCCATTTTTCAACTCGCTTTTTTGGGAGCTGGCCGCAAAAGCGCAGGATTGCTTCAGGCCCTCTTCTGGTTCTGGGGGGCAGGCTGAGCTTGTGCTTAATTCTTCTTCCTGATGGGAAAATAGAGTGACCTGTGCCTGTCCCAACACCTAGAGCTAGTCTCTCATTGGTTCCCCCTCTTCCCGTTCATCCTCAGGACAAATTGCAACCTGTACGGAACAGGAGGTTAAAGGTGCTGATTCTCCAAGGAGAGAGATGGCTAGTAAATCGGCTGGAATGGCGAACCCGAGCAAAGGAGATGAGAAATGAGGTGCGTTTTAGAAACCTTTCCCGATCACACGGTGTACCATCTTCTGGGTTTCTCATGCCTGTTTTCGACGTAGGAAGATGCCCTTGAACCTGGAGATTTGGGACCCATGGGATGGGTACCATGCAGTATTACTTGAAAGGGTCTGCGTTGGCTCACCCAACCTCACCGAACCTCTCAGCCCCAAGAGTGTCCACCCTTATGTCGCAATCAGCTGTGGGTCTAGATATGGTCAATCCAGGTTGCATCACAGCCCCTGAACGAATTTTGTAAGAATTTCTCTCTCTTTCACTGCCTTTGTTTCACGGGTTTTGAAAAGTAATTTATTTTTATAATGGGGTTTAGCTGCTTTTCACGGCTGTGTTTATGCCGCTTTACACCCCCTTGACTCACTTACAGAGAGATATCAATACATAGGTTTGAAGATTCTTACTAGTCAGATATATTCTTGTGCGGTGAATAGGGGGTGTTGAGTCCAGTTCACTGAAAAAGGAATAGGTCTTGTCTCTTACATATTGGGTTTATGGAACGGTATCTGAGCTAATTTGAAACCCTTGTTTTATGCATCACCCCACCTCACCTTTCCCGTTCAGCAGCCATAGTGTGTTTTCTGAACGTGTGACTCTGTTCTGTTTTGTAATTCAGTTCAAGTGTAGCGGTTTTTACATTCCCTCTCTAAGTGATATCTTATGATAAGTGTCTTTTTCTGTGTGACTTATTTCACTTAGAATCGTCGTACCTAAATCCACTCATCGTGCTGCTACTAGCCTTATGACGTGGATTTCATGGCTGAGTGATATTCCATTGTACATGAGGACCACCACTTCTTTATCCATTTTTCGCTTTCCTAGGATATTTAAGGTGTAATGAAGTGGGGGTTCTTGTCAACAGAGCAGCCCTAAACTTTGGGGTGCCTGTGTCTTGCTGATTTTTAGTTTTCCCAATTTATACGCCCATGAGTGGAAGTGCCCTATGCTCTCCAAGCTGTGTTTTTTAGATGTTTCAGAACACACCGTACACTTCTCCAGAGTGGCTGTTGGCAAGTTACATCCCACCCATCAGCGTAGCAAGGCTCCCATTTCTCCATGGCCGGTCCTGCATTTCTGGTTTGGACACTTTTTTCCGCATGGCCCTTTTGCCCGCTGGGAAGCGAGACTTCTTTGGAGCGCTGATTGGCCTTTCCAGGTTGCTTGGTTGGCCAAAAAGGGCGTATGCGTTTTTTCCTGAATATATTCAGGAAAAAACGCATACGCCCTTTTTGGCCAAGGGCATCATTGTCCACGTTTTGCCGCTTTTCATGTGCTTTCAAGGCGATTCGAATCTACCTCCTGAAATCTGTTTCCTGCAATTCTGCCTTGCTTTCAAAGCCTCTTCGTTGCCTTCCCTTAATATATTTGTGGACGAGAGGTATCATTTAAAACTCTGCAGGTTTGTGAATTGCAGTGCCCCTGAGCTCCATTTTTCAACTCGCTTTTTTGGGAGCTGGCCGCAAAAGCGCAGGATTGCTTCAGGCCCTCTTCTGGTTCTGGGGGGCAGGCTGAGCTTGTGCTTAATTCTTCTTCCTGATGGGAAAATAGAGTGACCTGTGCCTGTCCCAACACCTAGAGCTAGTCTCTCATTGGTTCCCCCTCTTCCCTTTCATCCTCAGGACAAATTGCAACCTGTACGGAAAAGGAGGTTAAAGGTGCTGATTCTCCAAGGAGGGAGATGGCTAGTAAATCGGCTGGAATGGCGAACCCGAGCAAAGGAGATGAGAAATGAGGTGCGTTTTAGAAACCTTTCCCGATCACACGGTGTACCATCTTCTGGGTTTCTCATGCCTGTTTTCGACGTAGGAAGATGCCCTTGAACCTGGAGATTTGGGACCCATGGGATGGGTACCATGCAGTATTACTTGAAAGGGTCTGCGTTGGCTCACCCAACCTCACCGAACCTCTCAGCCCCAAGAGTGTCCACCCTTATGTCGCAATCAGCTGTGGGTCTAGATATGGTCAATCCAGGTTGCATCACAGCCCCTGAACGAATTTTGTAAGAATTTCTCTCTCTTTCACTGCCTTTGTTTCACGGGTTTTGAAAAGTAATTTATTTTTATAATGGGGTTTAGCTGCTTTTCACGGCTGTGTTTATGCCGCTTTACACCCCCTTGACTCACTTACAGAGAGATATCAATACATAGGTTTGAAGATTCTTACTAGTCAGATATATTCTTGTGCGGTGAATAGGGGGTGTTGAGTCCAGTTCACTGAAAAAGGAATAGGTCTTGTCTCTTACATATTGGGTTTATGGAACGGAATCGGAGCTAATTTGAAACCCTTGTTTAATGCATCACCCCACCTCACCTTTCCCGTTCAGCAGCCATAGTGTGTTTTCTGAACGTGTGACTCTGTTCTGTTTTGTAATTCAGTTCAAGTGTAGCGGTTTTTACATTCCCTCTCTAAGTGATATCTTATGATAAGTGTCTTTTTCTGTGTGACTTATTTCACTTAGAATCGTCGTACCTAAATCCACTCATCGTGCTGCTACTAGCCTTATGACGTGGATTTCATGGCTGAGTGATATTCCATTGTACATGAGGACCACCACTTCTTTATCCATTTTTCGCTTTCCTAGGATATTTAAGGTGTAATGAAGTGGGGGTTCTTGTCAACAGAGCAGCCCTAAACTTTGGGGTGCCTGTGTCTTGCTGATTTTTAGTTTTCCCAATTTATACGCCCATGAGTGGAAGTGCCCTATGCTCTCCAAGCTGTGTTTTTTAGATGTTTCAGAACACACCGTACACTTCTCCAGAGTGGCTGTTGGCAAGTTACATCCCACCCATCAGCGTAGCAAGGCTCCCATTTCTCCATGGCCGGTCCTGAATTTCTGGTTTGGACACTTTTTTCCGCATGGCCCTTTTGCCCGCTGGGAAGCGAGACTTCTTTGGAGCGCTGATTGGCCTTTCCAGGTTGCTTGGTTGGCCAAAAAGGGCGTATGCGTTTTTTCCTGAATATATTCAGGAAAAAACGCATACGCCCTTTTTGGCCAAGGGCATCATTGTCCACGTTTTGCCGCTTTTCATGTGCTTTCAAGGCGATTCGAATCTACCTCCTGAAATCTGTTTCCTGCAATTCTGCCTTGCTTTCAAAGCCTCTTCGTTGCCTTCCCTTAATATATTTGTGGACGAGAGGTATCATTTAAAACTCTGCAGGTTTGTGAATTGCAGTGCCCCTGAGCTCCATTTTTCAACTCGCTTTTTTGGGAGCTGGCCGCAAAAGCGCAGGATTGCTTCAGGCCCTCTTCTGGTTCTGGGGGGCAGGCTGAGCTTGTGCTTAATTCTTCTTCCTGATGGGAAAATAGAGTGACCTGTGCCTGTCCCAACACCTAGAGCTAGTCTCTCATTGGTTCCCCCTCTTCCCGTTCATCCTCAGGACAAATTGCAACCTGTACGGAACAGGAGGTTAAAGGTGCTGATTCTCCAAGGAGGGAGATGGGTAGTAAATCGGCTGGAATGGCGAACCCGAGCAAAGGAGATGAGAAATGAGGTGCGTTTTAGAAACCTTTCCCGATCACACGGTGTACCATCTTCTGGGTTTCTCATGCCTGTTTTCGACGTAGGAAGATGCCCTTGAACCTGGAGATTTGGGACCCATGGGATGGGTACCATGCAGTATTACTTGAAAGGGTCTGCGTTGGCTCACCCAACCTCACCGAACCTCTCAGCCCCAAGAGTGTCCACCCTTATGTCGCAATCAGCTGTGGGTCTAGATATGGTCAATCCAGGTTGCATCACAGCCCCTGAACGAATTTTGTAAGAATTTCTCTCTCTTTCACTGCCTTTGTTTCACGGGTTTTGAAAAGTAATTTATTTTTATAATGGGGTTTAGCTGCTTTTCACGGCTGTGTTTATGCCGCTTTACACCCCCTTGACTCACTTACAGAGAGATATCAATACATAGGTTTGAAGATTCTTACTAGTCAGATATATTCTTGTGTGGTGAATAGGGGGTGTTGAGTCCAGTTCACTGAAAAAGGAATAGGTCTTGTCTCTTACATATTGGGTTTATGGAACGGTATCGGAGCTAATTTGAAACCCTTGTTTTATGCATCACCCCACCTCACCTTTCCCGTTCAGCAGCCATAGTGTGTTTTCTGAACGTGTGACTCTGTTCTGTTTTGTAATTCAGTTCAAGTGTAGCGGTTTTTACATTCCCTCTCTAAGTGATATCTTATGATAAGTGTCTTTTTCTGTGTGACTTATTTCACTTAGAATCGTCGTACCTAAATCCACTCATCGTGGTGCTACTAGCCTTATGACGTGGATTTCATGGCTGAGTGATATTCCATTGTACATGAGGACCACCACTTCTTTATCCATTTTTCTCTTTCCTAGGATATTTAAGGTGTAATGAAGTGGGGGTTCTTGTCAACAGAGCAGCCCTAAACTTTGGGGTGCCTGTGTCTTGCTGATTTTTAGTTTTCCCAATTTATACGCCCATGAGTGGAAGTGCCCTATGCTCTCCAAGCTGTGTTTTTTAGATGTTTCAGAACACACCGTACACTTCTCCAGAGTGGCTGTTGGCAAGTTACATCCCACCCATCAGCGTAGCAAGGCTCCCATTTCTCCATGGCCGGTCCTGCATTTCTGGTTTGGACACTTTTTTCCGCATGGCCCTTTTGCCCGCTGGGAAGCGAGACTTCTTTGGAGCGCTGATTGGCCTTTCCAGGTTGCTTGGTTGGCCAAAAAGGGCGTATGCGTTTTTTCCTGAATATATTCAGGAAAAAACGCATACGCCCTTTTTGGCCAAGGGCATCATTGTCCACGTTTTGCCGCTTTTCATGTGCTTTCAAGGCGATTCGAATCTACCTCCTGAAATCTGTTTCCTGCAATTCTGCCTTGCTTTCAAAGCCTCTTCGTTGCCTTCCCTTAATATATTTGTGGACGAGAGGTATCATTTAAAACTCTGCAGGTTTGTGAATTGCAGTGCCCCTGAGCTCCATTTTTCAACTCGCTTTTTTGGGAGCTGGCCGCCAAAGCGCAGGATTGCTTCAGGCCCTCTTCTGGTTCTGGGGGGCAGGCTGAGCTTGTGCTTAATTCTTCTTCCTGATGGGAAAATAGAGTGACCTGTGCCTGTCCCAACACCTAGAGCTAGTCTCTCATTGGTTCCCCCTCTTCCCGTTCATCCTCAGGACAAATTGCAACCTGTACGGAACAGGAGGTTAAAGGTGCTGATTCTCCAAGGAGGGAGATGGCTAGTAAATCGGCTGGAATGGCGAACCCGAGCAAAGGAGATGAGAAATGAGGTGCGTTTTAGAAACCTTTCCCGATCACACGGTGTACCATCTTCTGGGTTTCTCATGCCTGTTTTCGACGTAGGAAGATGCCCTTGAACCTGGAGATTTGGGACCCATGGGATGGGTACCATGCAGTATTACTTGAAAGGGTCTGCGTTGGCTCACCCAACCTCACCGAACCTCTCAGCCCCAAGAGTGTCCACCCTTATGTCGCAATCAGCTGTGGGTCTAGATATGGTCAATCCAGGTTGCATCACAGCCCCTGAACGAATTTTGTAAGAATTTCTCTCTCTTTCACTGCCTTTGTTTCACGGGTTTTGAAAAGTAATTTATTTTTATAATGGGGTTTAGCTGCTTTTCACGGCTGTGTTTATGCCGCTTTACACCCCCTTGACTCACTTACAGAGAGATATCAATACATAGGTTTGAAGATTCTTACTAGTCAGATATATTCTTGTGCGGTGAATAGGGGGTGTTGAGTCCAGTTCACTGAAAAAGGAATAAGTCTTGTCTCTTACATATTGGGTTTATGGAACGGTATCGGAGCTAATTTGAAACCCTTGTTTAATGCATCACCCCACCTCACCTTTCCCGTTCAGCAGCCATAGTGTGTTTTCTGAACGTGTGACTCTGTTCTGTTTTGTAATTCAGTTCAAGTGTAGCGGTTTTTACATTCCCTCTCTAAGTGATATCTTATGATAAGTGTCTTTTTCTGTGTGACTTATTTCACTTAGAATCGTCGTACCTAAATCCACTCATCGTGCTGCTACTAGCCTTATGACGTGGATTTCCTGGCTGAGTGATATTCCATTGTACATGAGGACCACCACTTCTTTATCCATTTTTCTCTTTCCTAGGATATTTAAGGTGTAATGAAGTGGGGGTTCTTGTCAACAGAGCAGCCCTAAACTTTGGGGTGCCTGTGTCTTGCTGATTTTTAGTTTTCCCAATTTATACGCCCATGAGTGGAAGTGCCCTATGCTCTCCAAGCTGTGTTTTTTAGATGTTTCAGAACACACCGTACACTTCTCCAGAGTGGCTGTTGGCAAGTTACATCCCACCCATCAGCGTAGCAAGGCTCCCATTTCTCCATGGCCGGTCCTGCATTTCTGGTTTGGACACTTTTTTCCGCATGGCCCTTTTGCCCGCTGGGAAGCGAGACTTCTTTGGAGCGCTGATTGGCCTTTCCAGGTTGCTTGGTTGGCCAAAAAGGGCGTATGCGTTTTTTCCTGAATATATTCAGGAAAAAACGCATACGCCCTTTTTGGCCAAGGGCATCATTGTCCACGTTTTGCCGCTTTTCATGTGCTTTCAAGGCGATTCGAATCTACCTCCTGAAATCTGTTTCCTGCAATTCTGCCTTGCTTTCAAAGCCTCTTCGTTGCCTTCCCTTAATATATTTGTAAACGAGAGGTATCATTTAAAACTCTGCAGGTTTGTGAATTGCAGTGCCCCTGAGCTCCATTTTTCAACTCGCTTTTTTGGGAGCTGGCCGCAAAAGCGCAGGATTGCTTCAGGCCCTCTTCTGGTTCTGGGGGGCAGGCTGAGCTTGTGCTTAATTCTTCTTCCTGATGGGAAAATAGAGTGACCTGTGCCTGTCCCAACACCTAGAGCTAGTCTCTCATTGGTTCCCCCTCTTCCCGTTCATCCTCAGGACAAATTGCAACCTGTACAGAACAGGAGGTTAAAGGTGCTGATTCTCCAAGGAGGGAGATGGCTAGTAAATCGGCTGGAATGGCGAACCCGAGCAAAGGAGATGAGAAATGAGGTGCGTTTTAGAAACCTTTCCCGATCACAAGGTGTACCATCTTCTGGGTTTCTCATGCCTGTTTTCGACGTAGGAAGATGCCCTTGAACCTGGAGATTTGGGACCCATGGGATGGGTACCATGCAGTATTACTTGAAAGGGTCTGCGTTGGCTCACCCAACCTCACCGAACCTCTCAGCCCCAAGAGTGTCCACCCTTATGTCGCAATCAGCTGTGGGTCTAGATATGGTCAATCCAGGTTGCATCACAGCCCCTGAACGAATTTTGTAAGAATTTCTCTCTCTTTCACTGCCTTTGTTTCACGGGTTTTGAAAAGTAATTTATTTTTATAATGGGGTTTAGCTGCTTTTCACGGCTGTGTTTATGCCGCTTTACACCCCCTTGACTCACTTACAGAGAGATATCAATACATAGGTTTGAAGATTCTTACTAGTCAGATATATTCTTGTGCGGTGAATAGGGGGTGTTGAGTCCAGTTCACTGAAAAAGGAATAGGTCTTGTCTCTTACATATTGGGTTTATGGAACGGTATCGGAGCTAATTTGAAACCCTTGTTTTATGCATCACCCCACCTCACCTTTCCCGTTCAGCAGCCATAGTGTGTTTTCTGAACGTGTGACTCTGTTCTGTTTTGTAATTCAGTTCAAGTGTAGCGGTTTTTACATTCCCTCTCTAAGTGATATCTTATGATAAGTGTCTTTTTCTGTGTGACTTATTTCACTTAGAATCGTCGTACCTAAATCCACTCATCGTGCTGCTACTAGCCTTATGACGTGGATTTCATGGCTGAGTGATATTCCATTGTACATGAGGACCACCACTTCTTTATCCATTTTTCGCTTTCCTAGGATATTTAAGGTGTAATGAAGTGGGGGTTCTTGTCAACAGAGCAGCCCTAAACTTTGGGGTGCCTGTGTCTTGCTGATTTTTAGTTTTCCCAGTTTATACGCCCATGAGTGGAAGTGCCCTATGCTCTCCAAGCTGTGTTTTTTAGATGTTTCAGAACACACCGTACACTTCTCCAGAGTGGCTGTTGGCAAGTTACATCCCACCCATCAGCGTAGCAAGGCTCCCATTTCTCCATGGCCGGTCCTGCATTTCTGGTTTGGACACTTTTTTCCGCATGGCCCTTTTGCCCGCTGGGAAGCGAGACTTCTTTGGAGCGCTGATTGGCCTTTCCAGGTTGCTTGGTTGGCCAAAAAGGGCGTATGCGTTTTTTCCTGAATATATTCAGGAAAAAACGCATACGCCCTTTTTGGCCAAGGGCATCATTGTCCACGTTTTGCCGCTTTTCATGTGCTTTCAAGGCGATTCGAATCTACCTCCTGAAATCTGTTTCCTGCAATTCTGCCTTGCTTTCAAAGCCTCTTCGTTGCCTTCCCTTAATATATTTGTGGACGAGAGGTATCATTTAAAACTCTGCAGGTTTGTGAATTGCAGTGCCCCTGAGCTCCATTTTTCAACTCGCTTTTTTGGGAGCTGGCCGCAAAAGCGCAGGATTGCTTCAGGCCCTCTTCTGGTTCTGGGGGGCAGGCTGAGCTTGTGCTTAATTCTTCTTCCTGATGGGAAAATAGAGTGACCTGTGCCTGTCCCAACACCTAGAGCTAGTCTCTCATTGGTTCCCCCTCTTCCCGTTCATCCTCAGGACAAATTGCAACCTGTACGGAACAGGAGGTTAAAGGTGCTGATTCTCCAAGGAGGGAGATGGCTAGTAAATCGGCTGGAATGGCGAACCCGAGCAAAGGAGATGAGAAATGAGGTGCGTTTTAGAAACCTTTCCCGATCACACGGTGTACCATCTTCTGGGTTTCTCATGCCTGTTTTTGACGTAGGAAGATGCCCTTGAACCTGGAGATTTGGGACCCATGGGATGGGTACCATGCAGTATTACTTGAAAGGGTCTGCGTTGGCTCACCCAACCTCACCGAACCTCTCAGCCCCAAGAGTGTCCACCCTTATGTCGCAATCAGCTGTGGGTCTAGATATGGTCAATCCAGGTTGCATCACAGCCCCTGAACGAATTTTGTAAGAATTTCTCTCTCTTTCACTGCCTTTGTTTCACGGGTTTTGAAAAGTAATTTATTTTTATAATGGGGTTTAGCTGCTTTTCACGGCTGTGTTTATGCCGCTTTACACCCCCTTGACTCACTTACAGAGAGATATCAATACATAGGTTTGAAGATTCTTACTAGTCAGATATATTCTTGTGCGGTGAATAGGGGGTGTTGAGTCCAGTTCACTGAAAAAGGAATAGGTCTTGTCTCTTACATATTGGGTTTATGGAACGGTATCTGAGCTAATTTGAAACCCTTGTTTTATGCATCACCCCACCTCACCTTTCCCGTTCAGCAGCCATAGTGTGTTTTCTGAACGTGTGACTCTGTTCTGTTTTGTAATTCAGTTCAAGTGTAGCGGTTTTTACATTCCCTCTCTAAGTGATATCTTATGATAAGTGTCTTTTTCTGTGTGACTTATTTCACTTAGAATCGTCGTACCTAAATCCACTCATCGTGCTGCTACTAGCCTTATGACGTGGATTTCATGGCTGAGTGATATTCCATTGTACATGAGGACCACCACTTCTTTATCCATTTTTCTCTTTCCTAGGATATTTAAGGTGTAATGAAGTGGGGGTTCTTGTCAACAGAGCAGCCCTAAACTTTGGGGTGCCTGTGTCTTGCTGATTTTTAGTTTTCCCAATTTATACGCCCATGAGTGGAAGTGCCCTATGCTCTCCAAGCTGTGTTTTTTAGATGTTTCAGAACACACCGTACACTTCTCCAGAGTGGCTGTTGGCAAGTTACATCCCACCCATCAGCGTAGCAAGGCTCCCATTTCTCCATGGCCGGTCCTGCATTTCTGGTTTGGACACTTTTTTCCGCATGGCCCTTTTGCCCGCTGGGAAGCGAGACTTCTTTGGAGCGCTGATTGGCCTTTCCAGGTTGCTTGGTTGGCCAAAAAGGGCGTATGCGTTTTTTCCTGAATATATTCAGGAAAAAACGCATACGCCCTTTTTGGCCAAGGGCATCATTGTCCACGTTTTGCCGCTTTTCATGTGCTTTCAAGGCGATTCGAATCTACCTCCTGAAATCTGTTTCCTGCAATTCTGCCTTGCTTTCAAAGCCTCTTCGTTGCCTTCCCTTAATATATTTGTGGACGAGAGGTATCATTTAAAACTCTGCAGGTTTGTGAATTGCAGTGCCCCTGAGCTCCATTTTTCAACTCGCTTTTTTGGGAGCTGGCCGCAAAAGCGCAGGATTGCTTCAGGCCCTCTTCTGGTTCTGGGGGGCAGGCTGAGCTTGTGCTTAATTCTTCTTCCTGATGGGAAAATAGAGTGACCTGTGCCTGTCCCAACACCTAGAGCTAGTCTCTCATTGGTTCCCCCTCTTCCCGTTCATCCTCAGGACAAATTGCAACCTGTACGGAACAGGAGGTTAAAGGTGCTGATTCTCCAAGGAGGGAGATGGCTAGTAAATCGGCTGGAATGGCGAACCCGAGCAAAGGAGATGAGAAATGAGGTGCGTTTTAGAAACCTTTCCCGATCACACGGTGTACCATCTTCTGGGTTTCTCATGCCTGTTTTCGACGTAGGAAGATGCCCTTGAACCTGGAGATTTGGGACCCATGGGATGGGTACCATGCAGTATTACTTGAAAGGGTCTGCGTTGGCTCACCCAACCTCACCGAACCTCTCAGCCCCAAGAGTGTCCACCCTTATGTCGCAATCAGCTGTGGGTCTAGATATGGTCAATCCAGGTTGCATCACAGCCCCTGAACGAATTTTGTAAGAATTTCTCTCTCTTTCACTGCCTTTGTTTCACGGGTTTTGAAAAGTAATTTATTTTTATAATGGGGTTTAGCTGCTTTTCACCGCTGTGTTTATGCCGCTTTACACCCCCTTGACTCACTTACAGAGAGATATCAATACATAGGTTTGAAGATTCTTACTAGTCAGATATATTCTTGTGCGGTGAATAGGGGGTGTTGAGTCCAGTTCACTGAAAAAGGAATAGGTCTTGTCTCTTACATATTGGGTTTATGGAACGGTATCTGAGCTAATTTGAAACCCTTGTTTTATGCATCACCCCACCTCACCTTTCCCGTTCAGCAGCCATAGTGTGTTTTCTGAACGTGTGACTCTGTTCTGTTTTGTAATTCAGTTCAAGTGTAGCGGTTTTTACATTCCCTCTCTAAGTGATATCTTATGATAAGTGTCTTTTTCTGTGTGACTTATTTCACTTAGAATCGTCGTACCTAAATCCACTCATCGTGCTGCTACTAGCCTTATGACGTGGATTTCATGGCTGAGTGATATTCCATTGTACATGAGGACCACCACTTCTTTATCCATTTTTCTCTTTCCTAGGATATTTAAGGTGTAATGAAGTGGGGGTTCTTGTCAACAGAGCAGCCCTAAACTTTGGGGTGCCTGTGTCTTGCTGATTTTTAGTTTTCCCAATTTATACGCCCATGAGTGGAAGTGCCCTATGCTCTCCAAGCTGTGTTTTTTAGATGTTTCAGAACACACCGTACACTTCTCCAGAGTGGCTGTTGGCAATTTACATGCCACCCATCAGCGTAGCAAGGCTCCCATTTCTCCATGGCCGGTCCTGCATTTCTGGTTTGGACACTTTTTTCCGCATGGCCCTTTTGCCCGCTGGGAAGCGAGACTTCTTTGGAGCGCTGATTGGCCTTTCCAGGTTGCTTGGTTGGCCAAAAAGGGCGTATGCGTTTTTTCCTGAATATATTCAGGAAAAAACGCATACGCCCTTTTTGGCCAAGGGCATCATTGTCCACGTTTTGCCGCTTTTCATGTGCTTTCAAGGCGATTCGAATCTACCTCCTGAAATCTGTTTCCTGCAATTCTGCCTTGCTTTCAAAGCCTCTTCGTTGCCTTCCCTTAATATATTTGTGGACGAGAGGTATCATTTAAAACTCTGCAGGTTTGTGAATTGCAGTGCCCCTGAGCTCCATTTTTCAACTCGCTTTTTTGGGAGCTGGCCGCAAAAGCGCAGGATTGCTTCAGGCCCTCTTCTGGTTCTGGGGGGCAGGCTGAGCTTGTGCTTAATTCTTCTTCCTGATGGGAAAATAGAGTGACCTGTGCCTGTCCCAACACCTAGAGCTAGTCTCTCATTGGTTCCCCCTCTTCCCGTTCATCCTCAGGACAAATTGCAACCTGTACGGAACAGGAGGTTAAAGGTGCTGATTCTCCAAGGAGGGAGATGGCTAGTAAATCGGCTGGAATGGCGAACCCGAGCAAAGGAGATGAGAAATGAGGTGCGTTTTAGAAACCTTTCCCGATCACACGGTGTACCATCTTCTGGGTTTCTCATGCCTGTTTTCGACGTAGGAAGATGCCCTTGAACCTGGAGATTTGGGACCCATGGGATGGGTACCATGCAGTATTACTTGAAAGGGTCTGCGTTGGCTCACCCAACCTCACCGAACCTCTCAGCCCCAAGAGTGTCCACCCTTATGTCTCAATCAGCTGTGGGTCTAGATATGGTCAATCCAGGTTGCATCACAGCCCCTGAACGAATTTTGTAAGAATTTCTCTCTCTTTCACTGCCTTTGTTTCACGGGTTTTGAAAAGTAATTTATTTTTATAATGGGGTTTAGCTGCTTTTCACGGCTGTGTTTATGCCGCTTTACACCCCCTTGACTCACTTACAGAGAGATATCAATACATAGGTTTGAAGATTCTTACTAGTCAGATATATTCTTGTGCGGTGAATAGGGGGTGTTGAGTCCAGTTCACTGAAAAAGGAATAAGTCTTGTCTCTTACATATTGGGTTTATGGAACGGTATCGGAGCTAATTTGAAACCCTTGTTTTATGCATCACCCCACCTCACCTTTCCCGTTCAGCAGCCATAGTGTGTTTTCTGAACGTGTGACTCTGTTCTGTTTTGTAATTCAGTTCAAGTGTAGCGGTTTTTACATTCCCTCTCTAAGTGATATCTTATGATAAGTGTCTTTTTCTGTGTGACTTATTTCACTTAGAATCGTCGTACCTAAATCCACTCATCATGCTGCTACTAGCCTTATGACGTGGATTTCATGGGTGAGTGATATTCCATTGTACATGAGGACCCCAACTTCTTTATCCATTTTTCTCTTTCCTAGGATATTTAAGGTGTAATGAAGTGGGGGTTCTTGTCAACAGAGCAGCCCTAAACTTTGGGGTGCCTGTGTCTTGCTGATTTTTAGTTTTCCCAATTTATACGCCCATGAGTGGAAGTGCCCTATGCTCTCCAAACTGTGTTTTTTAGATGTTTCAGAACACACCGTACACTTCTCCAGAGTGGCTGTTGGCAATTTACATCCCACCCATCAGCGTAGCAAGGCTCCCATTTCTCCATGGCCGGTCCTGCATTTCTGGTTTGGACACTTTTTTCCGCATGGCCCTTTTGCCCGCTGGGAAGCGAGACTTCTTTGGAGCGCTGATTGGCCTTTCCAGGTTGCTTGGTTGGCCAAAAAGGGCGTATGCGTTTTTTCCTGAATATATTCAGGAAAAAACGCATACGCCCTTTTTGGCCAAGGGCATCATTGTCCACGTTTTGCCGCTTTTCATGTGCTTTCAAGGCGATTCGAATCTACCTCCTGAAATCTGTTTCCTGCAATTCTGCCTTGCTTTCAAAGCCTCTTCGTTGCCTTCCCTTAATATATTTGTGGACGAGAGGTATCATTTAAAACTCTGCAGGTTTGTGAATTGCAGTGCCCCTGAGCTCCATTTTTCAACTCGCTTTTTTGGGAGCTGGCCGCAAAAGCGCAGGATTGCTTCAGGCCCTCTTCTGGTTCTGGGGGGCAGGCTGAGCTTGTGCTTAATTCTTCTTCCTGATGGGAAAATAGAGTGACCTGTGCCTGTCCCAACACCTAGAGCTAGTCTCTCATTGGTTCCCCCTCTTCCCGTTCATCCTCAGGACAAATTGCAACCTGTACGGAACAGGAGGTTAAAGGTGCTGATTCTCCAAGGAGGGAGATGGCTAGTAAATCGGCTGGAATGGCGAACCCGAGCAAAGGAGATGAGAAATGAGGTGCGTTTTAGAAACCTTTCCCGATCACACGGTGTACCATCTTCTGGGTTTCTCATGCCTGTTTTCGACGTAGGAAGATGCCCTTGAACCTGGAGATTTGGGACCCATGGGATGGGTACCATGCAGTATTACTTGAAAGGGTCTGCGTTGGCTCACCCAACCTCACCGAACCTCTCAGCCCCAAGAGTGTCCACCCTTATGTCGCAATCAGCTGTGGGTCTAGATATGGTCAATCCAGGTTGCATCACAGCCCCTGAACGAATTTTGTAAGAATTTCTCTCTCTTTCACTGCCTTTGTTTCACGGGTTTTGAAAAGTAATTTATTTTTATAATGGGGTTTAGCTGCTTTTCACGGCTGTGTTTATGCCGCTTTACACCCCCTTGACTCACTTACAGAGAGATATCAATACATAGGTTTGAAGATTCTTACTAGTCAGATATATTCTTGTGCGGTGAATAGGGGGTGTTGAGTCCAGTTCACTGAAAAAGGAATAGGTCTTGTCTCTTACATATTGGGTTTATGGAACGGTATCTGAGCTAATTTGAAACCCTTGTTTTATGCATCACCCCACCTCACTTTTCCCGTTCAGCAGCCATAGTGTGTTTTCTGAACGTGTGACTCTGTTCTGTTTTGTAATTCAGTTCAAGTGTAGCGGTTTTTACATTCCCTCTCTAAGTGATATCTTATGATAAGTGTCTTTCTCTGTGTGACTTATTTCACTTAGAATCGTCGTACCTAAATCCACTCATCGTGCTGCTACTAGCCTTATGACGTGGATTTCCTGGCTGAGTGATATTCCATTGTACATGAGGACCACAACTTCTTTATCCATTTTTCTCTTTCCTAGGATATTTAAGGTGTAATGAAGTGGGGGTTCTTGTCAACAGAGCAGCCCTAAACTTTGGGGTGCCTGTGTCTTGCTGATTTTTAGTTTTCCCAATTTATACGCCCATGAGTGGAAGTGCCCTATGCTCTCCAAGCTGTGTTTTTTAGATGTTTCAGAACACTCCGTACACTTCTCCAGAGTGGCTGTTGGCAATTTACATCCCACCCATCAGCGTAGCAAGGCTCCCATTTCTCCATGGCCGGTCCTGCATTTCTGGTTTGGACACTTTTTTCCGCATGGCCCTTTTGCCCGCTGGGAAGCGAGACTTCTTTGGAGCGCTGATTGGCCTTTCCAGGTTGCTTGGTTGGCCAAAAAGGGCATCATTGTCCACGTTTTGCCGCTTTTCATGTGCTTTCAAGGCGATTCGAATCTACCTCCTGAAATCTGTTTCCTGCAATTCTGCCTTGCTTTCAAAGCCTCTTCGTTGCCTTCCCTTAATATATTTGTGGACGAGAGGTATCATTTAAAACTCTGCAGTTTTGTGAATTGCAGTGTCCCTGAGCTACATTTTTCAACTCGCTTTTTTGGGAGCTGGCCGCAAAAGCGCAGGATTGCTTCAGGCCCTCTTCTGGTTCTGGGGGGCAGGCTGAGCTTGTGCTTAATTCTTCTTCCTGATGGGAAAATAGAGTGACCTGTGCCTGTCCCTACACCTAGAGCTAGTCTCTCATTGGTTCCCCCTCTTCCCGTTCATCCTCAGGACAAATTGCAACCTGTACGGAACAGGAGGTTAAAGGTGCTGATTCTCCAAGGAGGGAGATGGCTAGTAAATCGGCTGGAATGGCGAACCCGAGCAAAGGAGATGAGAAATGAGGTGCGTTTTAGAAACCTTTCCCGATCACACGGTGTACCATCTTCTGGGTTTCTCATGCCTGTTTTCGATGTAGGAAGATGCCCTTGAACCTGGAGATTTGGGACCCATGGGATTGGTACCATGCAGTATTACTTGAAAGGGTCTGCGTTGGCTCACCCAACCTCACCGAACCTCTCAGCCCCAAGAGTGTCCACCCTTATGTCTCAATCAGCTGTGGGTCTAGATATGGTCAATCCAGGTTGCATCACAGCCCCTGAACGAATTTTGTAAGAATTTCTCTCTCTTTCACTGTCTTTGTTTCACGGGTTTTGAAAAGTAATTTATTTTTATAATGGGGTTTAGCTGCTTTTCACGGCTGTGTTTATGCCGCTTTACACCCCCTTGACTCACTTACAGAGAGATATCAATACATAGGTTTGAAGATTCTTACTAGTCAGATATATTCTTGTGCGGTGAATAGGGGGTGTTGAGTCCAGTTCACTGAAAAAGGAATAGGTCTTGTCTCTTACATATTGGGTTTATGGAACGGTATCTGAGGTAATTTGAAACCCTTGTTTTATGCATCACCCCACCTCACCTTTCCTGTTCAGCAGCCATAGTGTGTTTTCTAAACGTGTGACTCTGTTCTGTTTTGTAATTCAGTTCAAGTGTAGCGGTTTTTACATTCCCTCTCTAAGTGATATCTTATGATAAGTGTCTTTTTCTGTGTGACTTATTTCACTTAGAATCGTCGTACCTAAATCCACTCATCGTGCTGCTACTAGCCTTATGACGTGGATTTCATGGCTGAGTGATATTCCATTGTACATGAGGACCACCACTTCTTTATCCATTTTTCTCTTTCCTAGGATATTTAAGGTGTAATGAAGTGGGTGTTCTTGTCAACAGAGCAGCCCTAAACTTTGGGGTGCCTGTGTCTTGCTGATTTTTAGTTTTCCCAATTTATACGCCCATGAGTGGAAGTGCCCTATGCTCTCCAAGCTGTGTTTTTTAGATGTTTCAGAACACACCGTACACTTCTCCAGAGTGGCTGTTGGCAATTTACATCCCACCCATCAGCGTAGCAAGGCTCCCATTTCTCCATGGCCGGTCCTGCATTTCTGGTTTGGACACTTTTTTCCCCATGGCCCTTTTGCCCGCTGGGAAGCGAGACTTCTTTGGAGCGCTGATTGGCCTTTCCAGGTTGCTTGGTTGGCCAAAAAGTGCGTATGCGTTTTTTCCTGAATATATTCAGGAAAAAACGCATACGCCCTTTTTGGCCAAGGGCATCATTTTCCACGTTTTGCCGCTTTTCATGTGCTTTCAAGGCGATTCGAATCTACCTCCTGAAATCTGTTTCCTGCAATTCTGCCTTGCTTTCAAAGCCTCTTCATTGCCTTCCCTTAATATATTTGTGGACGAGAGGTATCATTTAAAACTCTGCAGGTTTGTGAATTGCAGTGCCCCTGAGCTCCATTTTTCAACTCGCTTTTTTGGGAGCTGGCCGCAAAAGCGCAGGATTGCTTCAGGCCCTCTTCTGGTTCTGGGGGGCAGGCTGAGCTTGTGCTTAATTCTTCTTCCTGATGGGAAAATAGAGTGACCTGTGCCTGTCCCAACACCTAGAGCTAGTCTCTCATTGGTTCCCCCTCTTCCCGTTCATCCTCAGGACAAATTGCAACCTGTACGGAACAGGAGGTTAAAGGTGCTGATTCTCCAAGGAGAGAGATGGCTAGTAAATCGGCTGGAATGGCGAACCCGAGCAAAGGAGATGAGAAATGAGGTGCGTTTTAGAAACCTTTCCCGATCACACGGTGTACCATCTTCTGGGTTTCTCATGCCTGTTTTCGACGTAGGAAGATGCCCTTGAACCTGGAGATTTGGGACCCATGGGATGGGTACCATGCAGTATTACTTGAAAGGGTCTGCGTTGGCTCACCCAACCTCACCGAACCTCTCAGCCCCAAGAGTGTCCACCCTTATGTCGCAATCAGCTGTGGGTCTAGATATGGTCAATCCAGGTTGCATCACAGCCCCTGAACGAATTTTGTAAGAATTTCTCTCTCTTTCACTGCCTTTGTTTCACGGGTTTTGAAAAGTAATTTATTTTTATAATGGGGTTTAGCTGCTTTTCACGGCTGTGTTTATGCCGCTTTACACCCCCTTGACTCACTTACAGAGAGATATCAATACATAGGTTTGAAGATTCTTACTAGTCAGATATATTCTTGTGCGGTGAATAGGGGGTGTTGAGTCCAGTTCACTGAAAAAGGAATAGGTCTTGTCTCTTACATATTGGGTTTATGGAACGGTATCTGAGCTAATTTGAAACCCTTGTTTTATGCATCACCCCACCTCACCTTTCCCGTTCAGCAGCCATAGTGTGTTTTCTGAACGTGTGACTCTGTTCTGTTTTGTAATTCAGTTCAAGTGTAGCGGTTTTTACATTCCCTCTCTAAGTGATATCTTATGATAAGTGTCTTTTTCTGTGTGACTTATTTCACTTAGAATCGTCGTACCTAAATCCACTCATCGTGCTGCTACTAGCCTTATGACGTGGATTTCATGGCTGAGTGATATTCCATTGTACATGAGGACCACCACTTCTTTATCCATTTTTCGCTTTCCTAGGATATTTAAGGTGTAATGAAGTGGGGGTTCTTGTCAACAGAGCAGCCCTAAACTTTGGGGTGCCTGTGTCTTGCTGATTTTTAGTTTTCCCAATTTATACGCCCATGAGTGGAAGTGCCCTATGCTCTCCAAGCTGTGTTTTTTAGATGTTTCAGAACACACCGTACACTTCTCCAGAGTGGCTGTTGGCAAGTTACATCCCACCCATCAGCATAGCAAGGCTCCCATTTCTCCATGGCCGGTCCTGCATTTCTGGTTTGGACACTTTTTTCCGCATGGCCCTTTTGCCCGCTGGGAAGCGAGACTTCTTTGGAGCGCTGATTGGCCTTTCCAGGTTGCTTGGTTGGCCAAAAAGGGCGTATGCGTTTTTTCCTGAATATATTCAGGAAAAAACGCATACGCCCTTTTTGGCCAAGGGCATCATTGTCCACGTTTTGCCGCTTTTCATGTGCTTTCAAGGCGATTCGAATCTACCTCCTGAAATCTGTTTCCTGCAATTCTGCCTTGCTTTCAAAGCCTCTTCGTTGCCTTCCCTTAATATATTTGTGGACGAGAGGTATCATTTAAAACTCTGCAGGTTTGTGAATTGCAGTGCCCCTGAGCTCCATTTTTCAACTCGCTTTTTTGGGAGCTGGCCGCAAAAGCGCAGGATTGCTTCAGGCCCTCTTCTGGTTCTGGGGGGCAGGCTGAGCTTGTGCTTAATTCTTCTTCCTGATGGGAAAATAGAGTGACCTGTGCCTGTCCCAACACCTAGAGCTAGTCTCTCATTGGTTCCCCCTCTTCCCGTTCATCCTCAGGACAAATTGCAACCTGTACGGAAAAGGAGGTTAAAGGTGCTGATTCTCCAAGGAGGGAGATGGCTAGTAAATCGGCTGGAATGGCGAACCCGAGCAAAGGAGATGAGAAATGAGGTGCGTTTTAGAAACCTTTCCCGATCACACGGTGTACCATCTTCTGGGTTTCTCATGCCTGTTTTCGACGTAGGAAGATGCCCTTGAACCTGGAGATTTGGGACCCATGGGATGGGTACCATGCAGTATTACTTGAAAGGGTCTGCGTTGGCTCACCCAACCTCACCGAACCTCTCAGCCCCAAGAGTGTCCACCCTTATGTCGCAATCAGCTGTGGGTCTAGATATGGTCAATCCAGGTTGCATCACAGCCCCTGAACGAATTTTGTAAGAATTTCTCTCTCTTTCACTGCCTTTGTTTCACGGGTTTTGAAAAGTAATTTATTTTTATAATGGGGTTTAGCTGCTTTTCACGGCTGTGTTTATGCCGCTTTACACCCCCTTGACTCACTTACAGAGAGATATCAATACATAGGTTTGAAGATTCTTACTAGTCAGATATATTCTTGTGCGGTGAATAGGGGGTGTTGAGTCCAGTTCACTGAAAAAGGAATAGGTCTTGTCTCTTACATATTGGGTTTATGGAACGGTATCTGAGCTAATTTGAAACCCTTGTTTTATGCATCACCCCACCTCACCTTTCCCGTTCAGCAGCCATAGTGTGTTTTCTGAACGTGTGACTCTGTTCTGTTTTGTAATTCAGTTCAAGTGTAGCGGTTTTTACATTCCCTCTCTAAGTGATATCTTATGATAAGTGTCTTTTTCTGTGTGACTTATTTCACTTAGAATCGTCGTACCTAAATCCACTCATCGTGCTGCTACTAGCCTTATGACGTGGATTTCATGGCTGAGTGATATTCCATTGTACATGAGGACCACCACTTCTTTATCCATTTTTCGCTTTCCTAGGATATTTAAGGTGTAATGAAGTGGGGGTTCTTGTCCACAGAGCAGCCCTAAACTTTGGGGTGCCTGTGTCTTGCTGATTTTTAGTTTTCCCAATTTATACGCCCATGAGTGGAAGTGCCCTATGCTCTCCAAGCTGTGTTTTTTAGATGTTTCAGAACACACCGTACACTTCTCCAGAGTGGCTGTTGGCAAGTTACATCCCACCCATCAGCGTAGCAAGGCTCCCATTTCTCCATGGCCGGTCCTGCATTTCTGGTTTGGACACTTTTTTCCGCATGGCCCTTTTGCCCGCTGGGAAGCGAGACTTCTTTGGAGCGCTGATTGGCCTTTCCAGGTTGCTTGGTTGGCCAAAAAGGGCGTATGCGTTTTTTCCTGAATATATTCAGGAAAAAACGCATACGCCCTTTTTGGCCAAGGGCATCATTGTCCACGTTTTGCCGCTTTTCATGTGCTTTCAAGGCGATTCGAATCTACCTCCTGAAATCTGTTTCCTGCAATTCTGCCTTGCTTTCAAAGCCTCTTCGTTGCCTTCCCTTAATATATTTGTGGACGAGAGGTATCATTTAAAACTCTGCAGGTTTGTGAATTGCAGTGCCCCTGAGCTCCATTTTTCAACTCGCTTTTTTGGGAGCTGGCCGCAAAAGCGCAGGATTGCTTCAGGCCCTCTTCTGGTTCTGGGGGGCAGGCTGAGCTTGTGCTTAATTCTTCTTCCTGATGGGAAAATAGAGTGACCTGTGCCTGTCCCAACACCTAGAGCTAGTCTCTCATTGGTTCCCCCTCTTCCCGTTCATCCTCAGGACAAATTGCAACCTGTACGGAACAGGAGGTTAAAGGTGCTGATTCTCCAAGGAGGGAGATGGCTAGTAAATCGGCTGGAATGGCGAACCCGAGCAAAGGAGATGAGAAATGAGGTGCGTTTTAGAAACCTTTCCCGATCACACGGTGTACCATCTTCTGGGTTTCTCATGCCTGTTTTCGACGTAGGAAGATGCCCTTGAACCTGGAGATTTGGGACCCATGGGATGGGTACCATGCAGTATTACTTGAAAGGGTCTGCGTTGGCTCACCCAACCTCACCGAACCTCTCAGCCCCAAGAGTGTCCACCCTTATGTCTCAATCAGCTGTGGGTCTAGATATGGTCAATCCAGGTTGCATCACAGCCCCTGAACGAATTTTGTAAGAATTTCTCTCTCTTTCACTGCCTTTGTTTCACGGGTTTTGAAAAGTAATTTATTTTTATAATGGGGTTTAGCTGCTTTTCACGGCTGTGTTTATGCCGCTTTACACCCCCTTGACTCACTTACAGAGAGATATCAATACATAGGTTTGAAGATTCTTACTAGTCAGATATATTCTTGTGCGGTGAATAGGGGGTGTTGAGTCCAGTTCACTGAAAAAGGAATAGGTCTTGTCTCTTACATATTGGGTTTATGGAACGGTATCGGAGCTAATTTGAAACCCTTGTTTTATGCATCACCCCACCTCACCTTTCCCGTTCAGCAGCCATAGTGTGTTTTCTGAACGTGTGACTCTGTTCTGTTTTGTAATTCAGTTCAAGTGTAGCGGTTTTTACATTCCCTCTCTAAGTGATATCTTATGATAAGTGTCTTTTTCTGTGTGACTTATTTCACTTAGAATCGTCGTACCTAAATCCACTCATCGTGCTGCTACTAGCCTTATGACGTGGATTTCATGGCTGAGTGATATTCCATTGTACATGAGGACCACCACTTCTTTATCCATTTTTCGCTTTCCTAGGATATTTAAGGTGTAATGAAGTGGGGGTTCTTGTCAACAGAGCAGCCCTAAACTTTGGGGTGCCTGTGTCTTGCTGATTTTTAGTTTTCCCAATTTATACGCCCATGAGTGGAAGTGCCCTATGCTCTCCAAGCTGTGTTTTTTAGATGTTTCAGAACACACCGTACACTTCTCCAGAGTGGCTGTTGGCAAGTTACATCCCACCCATCAGCATAGCAAGGCTCCCATTTCTCCATGGCCGGTCCTGCATTTCTGGTTTGGACACTTTTTTCCGCATGGCCCTTTTGCCCGCTGGGAAGCGAGACTTCTTTGGAGCGCTGATTGGCCTTTCCAGGTTGCTTGGTTGGCCAAAAAGGGCGTATGCGTTTTTTCCTGAATATATTCAGGAAAAAACGCATACGCCCTTTTTGGCCAAGGGCATCATTGTCCACGTTTTGCCGCTTTTCATGTGCTTTCAAGGCGATTCGAATCTACCTCCTGAAATCTGTTTCCTGCAATTCTGCCTTGCTTTCAAAGCCTCTTCGTTGCCTTCCCTTAATATATTTGTGGACGAGAGGTATCATTTAAAACTCTGCAGGTTTGTGAATTGCAGTGCCCCTGAGCTCCATTTTTCAACTCGCTTTTTTGGGAGCTGGCCGCAAAAGCGCAGGATTGCTTCAGGCCCTCTTCTGGTTCTGGGGGGCAGGCTGAGCTTGTGCTTAATTCTTCTTCCTGATGGGAAAATAGAGTGACCTGTGCCTGTCCCAACACCTAGAGCTAGTCTCTCATTGGTTCCCCCTCTTCCCGTTCATCCTCAGGACAAATTGCAACCTGTACGGAAAAGGAGGTTAAAAGTGCTGATTCTCCAAGGAGGGAGATGGCTAGTAAATCGGCTGGAATGGCGAACCCGAGCAAAGGAGATGAGAAATGAGGTGCGTTTTAGAAACCTTTCCCGATCACACGGTGTACCATCTTCTGGGTTTCTCATGCCTGTTTTCGACGTAGGAAGATGCCCTTGAACCTGGAGATTTGGGACCCATGGGATGGGTACCATGCAGTATTACTTGAAAGGGTCTGCGTTGGCTCACCCAACCTCACCGAACCTCTCAGCCCCAAGAGTGTCCACCCTTATGTCGCAATCAGCTGTGGGTCTAGATATGGTCAATCCAGGTTGCATCACAGCCCCTGAACGAATTTTGTAAGAATTTCTCTCTCTTTCACTGCCTTTGTTTCACGGGTTTTGAAAAGTAATTTATTTTTATAATGGGGTTTAGCTGCTTTTCACGGCTGTGTTTATGCCGCTTTACACCCCCTTGACTCACTTACAGAGAGATATCAATACATAGGTTTGAAGATTCTTACTAGTCAGATATATTCTTGTGCGGTGAATAGGGGGTGTTGAGTCCAGTTCACTGAAAAAGGAATAGGTCTTGTCTCTTACATATTGGGTTTATGGAACGGTATCGGAGCTAATTTGAAACCCTTGTTTTATGCATCACCCCACCTCACCTTTCCCGTTCAGCAGCCATAGTGTGTTTTCTGAACGTGTGACTCTGTTCTGTTTTGTAATTCAGTTCAAGTGTAGCGGTTTTTACATTCCCTCTCTAAGTGATATCTTATGATAAGTGTCTTTTTCTGTGTGACTTATTTCACTTAGAATCGTCGTACCTAAATCCACTCATCGTGCTGCTACTAGCCTTATGACGTGGATTTCATGGCTGAGTGATATTCCATTGTACATGAGGACCACCACTTCTTTATCCATTTTTCGCTTTCCTAGGATATTTAAGGTGTAATGAAGTGGGGGTTCTTGTCCACAGAGCAGCCCTAAACTTTGGGGTGCCTGTGTCTTGCTGATTTTTAGTTTTCCCAATTTATACGCCCATGAGTGGAAGTGCCCTATGCTCTCCAAGCTGTGTTTTTTAGATGTTTCAGAACACACCGTACACTTCTCCAGAGTGGCTGTTGGCAAGTTACATCCCACCCATCAGCGTAGCAAGGCTCCCATTTCTCCATGGCCGGTCCTGCATTTCTGGTTTGGACACTTTTTTCCGCATGGCCCTTTTGCCCGCTGGGAAGCGAGACTTCTTTGGAGCGCTGATTGGCCTTTCCAGGTTGCTTGGTTGGCCAAAAAGGGCGTATGCGTTTTTTCCTGAATATATTCAGGAAAAAACGCATACGCCCTTTTTGGCCAAGGGCATCATTGTCCACGTTTTGCCGCTTTTCATGTGCTTTCAAGGCGATTCGAATCTACCTCCTGAAATCTGTTTCCTGCAATTCTGCCTTGCTTTCAAAGCCTCTTCGTTGCCTTCCCTTAATATATTTGTGGACGAGAGGTATCATTTAAAACTCTGCAGGTTTGTGAATTGCAGTGCCCCTGAGCTCCATTTTTCAACTCGCTTTTTTGGGAGCTGGCCGCAAAAGCGCAGGATTGCTTCAGGCCCTCTTCTGGTTCTGGGGGGCAGGCTGAGCTTGTGCTTAATTCTTCTTCCTGATGGGAAAATAGAGTGACCTGTGCCTGTCCCAACACCTAGAGCTAGTCTCTCATTGGTTCCCCCTCTTCCCGTTCATCCTCAGGACAAATTGCAACCTGTACGGAACAGGAGGTTAAAGGTGCTGATTCTCCAAGGAGGGAGATGGCTAGTAAATCGGCTGGAATGGCGAACCCGAGCAAAGGAGATGAGAAATGAGGTGCGTTTTAGAAACCTTTCCCGATCACACGGTGTACCATCTTCTGGGTTTCTCATGCCTGTTTTCGACGTAGGAAGATGCCCTTGAACCTGGAGATTTGGGACCCATGGGATGGGTACCATGCAGTATTACTTGAAAGGGTCTGCGTTGGCTCACCCAACCTCACCGAACCTCTCAGCCCCAAGAGTGTCCACCCTTATGTCTCAATCAGCTGTGGGTCTAGATATGGTCAATCCAGGTTGCATCACAGCCCCTGAACGAATTTTGTAAGAATTTCTCTCTCTTTCACTGCCTTTGTTTCACGGGTTTTGAAAAGTAATTTATTTTTATAATGGGGTTTAGCTGCTTTTCACGGCTGTGTTTATGCCGCTTTACACCCCCTTGACTCACTTACAGAGAGATATCAATACATAGGTTTGAAGATTCTTACTAGTCAGATATATTCTTGTGCGGTGAATAGGGGGTGTTGAGTCCAGTTCACTGAAAAAGGAATAGGTCTTGTCTCTTACATATTGGGTTTATGGAACGGTATCGGAGCTAATTTGAAACCCTTGTTTTATGCATCACCCCACCTCACCTTTCCCGTTCAGCAGCCATAGTGTGTTTTCTGAACGTGTGACTCTGTTCTGTTTTGTAATTCAGTTCAAGTGTAGCGGTTTTTACATTCCCTCTCTAAGTGATATCTTATGATAAGTGTCTTTTTCTGTGTGACTTATTTCACTTAGAATCGTCGTACCTAAATCCACTCATCGTGCTGCTACTAGCCTTATGACGTGGATTTCATGGCTGAGTGATATTCCATTGTACATGAGGACCACCACTTCTTTATCCATTTTTCGCTTTCCTAGGATATTTAAGGTGTAATGAAGTGGGGGTTCTTGTCAACAGAGCAGCCCTAAACTTTGGGGTGCCTGTGTCTTGCTGATTTTTAGTTTTCCCAATTTATACGCCCATGAGTGGAAGTGCCCTATGCTCTCCAAGCTGTGTTTTTTAGATGTTTCAGAACACACCGTACACTTCTCCAGAGTGGCTGTTGGCAATTTACATCCCACCCATCAGCGTAGCAAGGCTCCCATTTCTCCATGGCCGGTCCTGCATTTCTGGTTTGGACACTTTTTTCCGCATGGCCCTTTTGCCCGCTGGGAAGCGAGACTTCTTTGGAGCGCTGATTGGCCTTTCCAGGTTGCTTGGTTGGCCAAAAAGGGCGTATGCGTTTTTTCCTGAATATATTCAGGAAAAAACGCATACGCCCTTTTTGGCCAAGGGCATCATTGTCCACGTTTTGCCGCTTTTCATGTGCTTTCAAGGCGATTCGAATCTACCTCCTGAAATCTGTTTCCTGCAATTCTGCCTTGCTTTCAAAGCCTCTTCGTTGCCTTCCCTTAATATATTTGTGGACGAGAGGTATCATTTAAAACTCTGCAGGTTTGTGAATTGCAGTGCCCCTGAGCTCCATTTTTCAACTCGCTTTTTTGGGAGCTGGCCGCAAAAGCGCAGGATTGCTTCAGGCCCTCTTCTGGTTCTGGGGGGCAGGCTGAGCTTGTGCTTAATTCTTCTTCCTGATGGGAAAATAGAGTGACCTGTGCCTGTCCCAACACCTAGAGCTAGTCTCTCATTGGTTCCCCCTCTTCCCGTTCATCCTCAGGACAAATTGCAACCTGTACGGAACAGGAGGTTAAAGGTGCTGATTCTCCAAGGAGGGAGATGGCTAGTAAATCGGCTGGAATGGCGAACCCGAGCAAAGGAGATGAGAAATGAGGTGCGTTTTAGAAACCTTTCCCGATCACACGGTGTACCATCTTCTGGGTTTCTCATGCCTGTTTTCGACGTAGGAAGATGCCCTTGAACCTGGAGATTTGGGACCCATGGGATGGGTACCATGCAGTATTACTTGAAAGGGTCTGCGTTGGCTCACCCAACCTCACCGAACCTCTCAGCCCCAAGAGTGTCCACCCTTATGTCGCAATCAGCTGTGGGTCTAGATATGGTCAATCCAGGTTGCATCACAGCCCCTGAACGAATTTTGTAAGAATTTCTCTCTCTTTCACTGCCTTTGTTTCACGGGTTTTGAAAAGTAATTTATTTTTATAATGGGGTTTAGCTGCTTTTCACGGCTGTGTTTATGCCGCTTTACACCCCCTTGACTCACTTACAGAGAGATATCAATACATAGGTTTGAAGATTCTTACTAGTCAGATATATTCTTGTGCGGTGAATAGGGGGTGTTGAGTCCAGTTCACTGAAAAAGGAATAGGTCTTGTCTCTTACATATTGGGTTTATGGAACGGTATCTGAGCTAATTTGAAACCCTTGTTTTATGCATCACCCCACCTCACCTTTCCCGTTCAGCAGCCATAGTGTGTTTTCTGAACGTGTGACTCTGTTCTGTTTTGTAATTCAGTTCAAGTGTAGCGGTTTTTACATTCCCTCTCTAAGTGATATCTTATGATAAGTGTCTTTTTCTGTGTGACTTATTTCACTTAGAATCGTCGTACCTAAATCCACTCATCGTGCTGCTACTAGCCTTATGACGTGGATTTCATGGCTGAGTGATATTCCATTGTACATGAGGACCACCACTTCTTTATCCATTTTTCGCTTTCCTAGGATATTTAAGGTGTAATGAAGTGGGGGTTCTTGTCCACAGAGCAGCCCTAAACTTTGGGGTGCCTGTGTCTTGCTGATTTTTAGTTTTCCCAATTTATACGCCCATGAGTGGAAGTGCCCTATGCTCTCCAAGCTGTGTTTTTTAGATGTTTCAGAACACACCGTACACTTCTCCAGAGTGGCTGTTGGCAAGTTACATCCCACCCATCAGCGTAGCAAGGCTCCCATTTCTCCATGGCCGGTCCTGCATTTCTGGTTTGGACACTTTTTTCCGCATGGCCCTTTTGCCCGCTGGGAAGCGAGACTTCTTTGGAGCGCTGATTGGCCTTTCCAGGTTGCTTGGTTGGCCAAAAAGGGCGTATGCGTTTTTTCCTGAATATATTCAGGAAAAAACGCATACGCCCTTTTTGGCCAAGGGCATCATTGTCCACGTTTTGCCGCTTTTCATGTGCTTTCAAGGCGATTCGAATCTACCTCCTGAAATCTGTTTCCTGCAATTCTGCCTTGCTTTCAAAGCCTCTTCGTTGCCTTCCCTTAATATATTTGTGGACGAGAGGTATCATTTAAAACTCTGCAGGTTTGTGAATTGCAGTGCCCCTGAGCTCCATTTTTCAACTCGCTTTTTTGGGAGCTGGCCACAAAAGCGCAGGATTGCTTCAGGCCCTCTTCTGGTTCTGGGGGGCAGGCTGAGCTTGTGCTTAATTCTTCTTCCTGATGGGAAAATAGAGTGACCTGTGCCTGTCCCAACACCTAGAGCTAGTCTCTCATTGGTTCCCCCTCTTCCCGTTCATCCTCAGGACAAATTGCAACCTGTACGGAACAGGAGGTTAAAGGTGCTGATTCTCCAAGGAGGGAGATGGCTAGTAAATCGGCTGGAATGGCGAACCCGAGCAAAGGAGATGAGAAATGAGGTGCGTTTTAGAAACCTTTCCGATCACACGGTGTACCATCTTCTGGGTTTCTCATGCCTGTTTTCGACGTAGGAAGATGCCCTTGAACCTGGAGATTTGGGACCCATGGGATGGGTACCATGCAGTATTACTTGAAAGGGTCTGCGTTGGCTCACCCAACCTCACCGAACCTCTCAGCCCAAGAGTGTCCACCCTTATGTCTCAATCAGCTGTGGGTCTAGATATGGTCAATCCAGGTTGCATCACAGCCCCTGAACGAATTTTGTAAGAATTTCTCTCTCTTTCACTGCCTTTGTTTCACGGGTTTTGAAAAGTAATTTATTTTTATAATGGGGTTTAGCTGCTTTTCACGGCTGTGTTTATGCCGCTTTACACCCCCTTGACTCACTTACAGAGAGATATCAATACATAGGTTTGAAGATTCTTACTAGTCAGATATATTCTTGTGCGGTGAATAGGGGGTGTTGAGTCCAGTTCACTGAAAAAGGAATAGGTCTTGTCTCTTACATATTGGGTTTATGGAACGGTATCGGAGCTAATTTGAAACCCTTGTTTTATGCATCACCCCACCTCACCTTTCCCGTTCAGCAGCCATAGTGTGTTTTCTGAACGTGTGACTCTGTTCTGTTTTGTAATTCAGTTCAAGTGTAGCGGTTTTTACATTCCCTCTCTAAGTGATATCTTATGATAAGTGTCTTTTTCTGTGTGACTTATTTCACTTAGAATCGTCGTACCTAAATCCACTCATCGTGCTGCTACTAGCCTTATGACGTGGATTTCATGGCTGAGTGATATTCCATTGTACATGAGGACCACCACTTCTTTATCCATTTTTCGCTTTCCTAGGATATTTAAGGTGTAATGAAGTGGGGGTTCTTGTCAACAGAGCAGCCCTAAACTTTGGGGTGCCTGTGTCTTGCTGATTTTTAGTTTTCCCAATTTATACGCCCATGAGTGGAAGTGCCCTATGCTCTCCAAGCTGTGTTTTTTAGATGTTTCAGAACACACCGTACACTTCTCCAGAGTGGCTGTTGGCAATTTACATCCCACCCATCAGCGTAGCAAGGCTCCCATTTCTCCATGGCCGGTCCTGCATTTCTGGTTTGGACACTTTTTTCCGCATGGCCCTTTTGCCCGCTGGGAAGCGAGACTTCTTTGGAGCGCTGATTGGCCTTTCCAGGTTGCTTGGTTGGCCAAAAAGGGCGTATGCGTTTTTTCCTGAATATATTCAGGAAAAAACGCATACGCCCTTTTTGGCCAAGGGCATCATTGTCCACGTTTTGCCGCTTTTCATGTGCTTTCAAGGCGATTCGAATCTACCTCCTGAAATCTGTTTCCTGCAATTCTGCCTTGCTTTCAAAGCCTCTTCGTTGCCTTCCCTTAATATATTTGTGGACGAGAGGTATCATTTAAAACTCTGCAGGTTTGTGAATTGCAGTGCCCCTGAGCTCCATTTTTCAACTCGCTTTTTTGGGAGCTGGCCGCAAAAGCGCAGGATTGCTTCAGGCCCTCTTCTGGTTCTGGGGGGCAGGCTGAGCTTGTGCTTAATTCTTCTTCCTGATGGGAAAATAGAGTGACCTGTGCCTGTCCCAACACCTAGAGCTAGTCTCTCATTGGTTCCCCCTCTTCCCGTTCATCCTCAGGACAAATTGCAACCTGTACGGAACAGGAGGTTAAAGGTGCTGATTCTCCAAGGAGGGAGATGGCTAGTAAATCGGCTGGAATGGCGAACCCGAGCAAAGGAGATGAGAAATGAGGTGCGTTTTAGAAACCTTTCCCGATCACACGGTGTACCATCTTCTGGGTTTCTCATGCCTGTTTTCGACGTAGGAAGATGCCCTTGAACCTGGAGATTTGGGACCCATGGGATGGGTACCATGCAGTATTACTTGAAAGGGTCTGCGTTGGCTCACCCAACCTCACCGAACCTCTCAGCCCCAAGAGTGTCCACCCTTATGTCGCAATCAGCTGTGGGTCTAGATATGGTCAATCCAGGTTGCATCACAGCCCCTGAACGAATTTTGTGTAAGAATTTCTCTCTCTTTCACTGCCTTTGTTTCACGGGTTTTGAAAAGTAATTTATTTTTATAATGGGGTTTAGCTGCTTTTCACGGCTGTGTTTATGCCGCTTTACACCCCCTTGACTCACTTACAGAGAGATATCAATACATAGGTTTGAAGATTCTTACTAGTCAGATATATTCTTGTGCGGTGAATAGGGGGTGTTGAGTCCAGTTCACTGAAAAAGGAATAGGTCTTGTCTCTTACATATTGGGTTTATGGAACGGTATCGGAGCTAATTTGAAACCCTTGTTTTATGCATCACCCCACCTCACCTTTCCCGTTCAGCAGCCATAGTGTGTTTTCTGAACGTGTGACTCTGTTCTGTTTTGTAATTCAGTTCAAGTGTAGCGGTTTTTACATTCCCTCTCTAAGTGATATCTTATGATAAGTGTCTTTTTCTGTGTGACTTATTTCACTTAGAATCGTCGTACCTAAATCCACTCATCGTGCTGCTACTAGCCTTATGACGTGGATTTCATGGCTGAGTGATATTCCATTGTACATGAGGACCACCACTTCTTTATCCATTTTTCGCTTTCCTAGGATATTTAAGGTGTAATGAAGTGGGGGTTCTTGTCAACAGAGCAGCCCTAAACTTTGGGGTGCCTGTGTCTTGCTGATTTTTAGTTTTCCCAATTTATACGCCCATGAGTGGAAGTGCCCTATGCTCTCCAAGCTGTGTTTTTTAGATGTTTCAGAACACACCGTACACTTCTCCAGAGTGGCTGTTGGCAATTTACATGCCACCCATCAGCGTAGCAAGGCTCCCATTTCTCCATGGCCGGTCCTGCATTTCTGGTTTGGACACTTTTTTCCGCATGGCCCTTTTGCCCGCTGGGAAGCGAGACTTCTTTGGAGCGCTGATTGGCCTTTCCAGGTTGCTTGGTTGGCCAAAAAGGGCGTATGCGTTTTTTCCTGAATATATTTAGGAAAAAACGCATACGCCCTTTTTGGCCAAGGGCATCATTGTCCACGTTTTGCCGCTTTTCATGTGCTTTCAAGGCGATTCGAATCTACCTCCTGAAATCTGTTTCCTGCAATTCTGCCTTGCTTTCAAAGCCTCTTCGTTGCCTTCCCTTAATATATTTGTGGACGAGAGGTATCATTTAAAACTCTGCAGGTTTGTGAATTGCAGTGCCCCTGAGCTCCATTTTTCAACTCGCTTTTTTGGGAGCTGGCCGCAAAAGCGCAGGATTGCTTCAGGCCCTCTTCTGGTTCTGGGGGGCAGGCTGAGCTTGTGCTTAATTCTTCTTCCTGATGGGAAAATAGAGTGACCTGTGCCTGTCCCAACACCTAGAGCTAGTCTCTCATTGGTTCCCCCTCTTCCCGTTCATCCTCAGGACAAATTGCAACCTGTACGGAACAGGAGGTTAAAGGTGCTGATTCTCCAAGGAGGGAGATGGCTAGTAAATCGGCTGGAATGGCGAACCCGAGCAAAGGAGATGAGAAATGAGGTGCGTTTTAGAAACCTTTCCCGATCACACGGTGTACCATCTTCTGGGTTTCTCATGCCTGTTTTCGACGTAGGAAGATGCCCTTGAACCTGGAGATTTGGGACCCATGGGATGGGTACCATGCAGTATTACTTGAAAGGGTCTGCGTTGGCTCACCCAACCTCACCGAACCTCTCAGCCCCAAGAGTGTCCACCCTTATGTCGCAATCAGCTGTGGGTCTAGATATGGTCAATCCAGGTTGCATCACAGCCCCTGAACGAATTTTGTAAGAATTTCTCTCTCTTTCACTGCCTTTGTTTCACGGGTTTTGAAAAGTAATTTATTTTTATAATGGGGTTTAGCTGCTTTTCACGGCTGTGTTTATGCCGCTTTACACCCCCTTGACTCACTTACAGAGAGATATCAATACATAGGTTTGAAGATTCTTACTAGTCAGATATATTCTTGTGCGGTGAATAGGGGGTGTTGAGTCCAGTTCACTGAAAAAGGAATAGGTCTTGTCTCTTACATATTGGGTTTATGGAACGGTATCGGAGCTAATTTGAAACCCTTGTTTTATGCATCACCCCACCTCACCTTTCCCGTTCAGCAGCCATAGTGTGTTTTCTGAACGTGTGACTCTGTTCTGTTTTGTAATTCAGTTCAAGTGTAGCGGTTTTTACATTCCCTCTCTAAGTGATATCTTATGATAAGTGTCTTTTTCTGTGTGACTTATTTCACTTAGAATCGTCGTACCTAAATCCACTCATCGTGCTGCTACTAGCCTTATGACGTGGATTTCATGGCTGAGTGATATTCCATTGTACATGAGGACCACCACTTCTTTATCCATTTTTCGCTTTCCTAGGATATTTAAGGTGTAATGAAGTGGGGGTTCTTGTCAACAGAGCAGCCCTAAACTTTGGGGTGCCTGTGTCTTGCTGATTTTTAGTTTTCCCAATTTATACGCCCATGAGTGGAAGTGCCCTATGCTCTCCAAGCTGTGTTTTTTAGATGTTTCAGAACACACCGTACACTTCTCCAGAGTGGCTGTTGGCAAGTTACATCCCACCCATCAGCGTAGCAAGGCTCCCATTTCTCCATGGCCGGTCCTGCATTTCTGGTTTGGACACTTTTTTTCCGCATGGCCCTTTTGCCCGCTGGGAAGCGAGACTTCTTTGGAGCGCTGATTGGCCTTTCCAGGTTGCTTGGTTGGCCAAAAAGGGCGTATGCGTTTTTTCCTGAATATATTCAGGAAAAAACGCATACGCCCTTTTTGGCCAAGGGCATCATTGTCCACGTTTTGCCGCTTTTCATGTGCTTTCAAGGTGATTCGAATCTACCTCCTGAAATCTGTTTCCTGCAATTCTGCCTTGCTTTCAAAGCCTCTTCGTTGCCTTCCCTTAATATATTTGTGGACGAGAGGTATCATTTAAAACTCTGCAGGTTTGTGAATTGCAGTGCCCCTGAGCTCCATTTTTCAACTCGCTTTTTTGGGAGCTGGCCGCAAAAGCGCAGGATTGCTTCAGGCCCTCTTCTCGTTCTGGGGGGCAGGCTGAGCTTGTGCTTAATTCTTCTTCCTGATGGGAAAATAGAGTGACCTGTGCCTGTCCCAACACCTAGAGCTAGTCTCTCATTGGTTCCCCCTCTTCCCGTTCATCCTCAGGACAAATTGCAACCTGTACGGAACAGGAGGTTAAAGGTGCTGATTCTCCAAGGAGGGAGATGGCTAGTAAATCGGCTGGAATGGCGAACCCGAGCAAAGGAGATGAGAAATGAGGTGCGTTTTAGAAACCTTTCCCGATCACACGGTGTACCATCTTCTGGGTTTCTCATGCCTGTTTTCGACGTAGGAAGATGCCCTTGAACCTGGAGATTTGGGACCCATGGGATGGGTACCATGCAGTATTACTTGAAAGGGTCTGCGTTGGCTCACCCAACCTCACCGAACCTCTCAGCCCCAAGAGTGTCCACCCTTATGTCTCAATCAGCTGTGGGTCTAGATATGGTCAATCCAGGTTGCATCACAGCCCCTGAACGAATTTTGTAAGAATTTCTCTCTCTTTCACTGCCTTTGTTTCACGGGTTTTGAAAAGTAATTTATTTTTATAATGGGGTTTAGCTGCTTTTCACGGCTGTGTTTATGCCGCTTTACACCCCCTTGACTCACTTACAGAGAGATATCAATACATAGGTTTGAAGATTCTTACTAGTCAGATATATTCTTGTGCGGTGAATAGGGGGTGTTGAGTCCAGTTCACTGAAAAAGGAATAGGTCTTGTCTCTTACATATTGGGTTTATGGAACGGTATCGGAGCTAATTTGAAACCCTTGTTTTATGCATCACCCCACCTCACCTTTCCCGTTCAGCAGCCATAGTGTGTTTTCTGAACGTGTGACTCTGTTCTGTTTTGTAATTCAGTTCAAGTGTAGCGGTTTTTACATTCCCTCTCTAAGTGATATCTTATGATAAGTGTCTTTTTCTGTGTGACTTATTTCACTTAGAATCGTCGTACCTAAATCCACTCATCGTGCTGCTACTAGCCTTATGACGTGGATTTCATGGCTGAGTGATATTCCATTGTACATGAGGACCACCACTTCTTTATCCATTTTTCGCTTTCCTAGGATATTTAAGGTGTAATGAAGTGGGGGTTCTTGTCAACAGAGCAGCCCTAAACTTTGGGGTGCCTGTGTCTTGCTGATTTTTAGTTTTCCCAGTTTATACGCCCATGAGTGGAAGTGCCCTATGCTCTCCAAGCTGTGTTTTTTAGATGTTTCAGAACACACCGTACACTTCTCCAGAGTGGCTGTTGGCAAGTTACATCCCACCCATCAGCGTAGCAAGGCTCCCATTTCTCCATGGCCGGTCCTGCATTTCTGGTTTGGACACTTTTTTCCGCATGGCCCTTTTGCCCGCTGGGAAGCGAGACGTCTTTGGAGCGCTGATTGGCCTTTCCAGGTTGCTTGGTTGGCCAAAAAGGGCGTATGCGTTTTTTCCTGAATATATTCAGGAAAAAACGCATACGCCCTTTTTGGCCAAGGGCATCATTGTCCACGTTTTGCCGCTTTTCATGTGCTTTCAAGGCGATTCGAATCTACCTCCTGAAATCTGTTTCCTGCAATTCTGCCTTGCTTTCAAAGCCTCTTCGTTGCCTTCCCTTAATATATTTGTGGACGAGAGGTATCATTTAAAACTCTGCAGGTTTGTGAATTGCAGTGCCCCTGAGCTCCATTTTTCAACTCGCTTTTTTGGGAGCTGGCCGCCAAAGCGCAGGATTGCTTCAGGCCCTCTTCTGGTTCTGGGGGGCAGGCTGAGCTTGTGCTTAATTCTTCTTCCTGATGGGAAAATAGAGTGACCTGTGCCTGTCCCAACACCTAGAGCTAGTCTCTCATTGGTTCCCCCTCTTCCCGTTCATCCTCAGGACAAATTGCAACCTGTACGGAACAGGAGGTTAAAGGTGCTGATTCTCCAAGGAGGGAGATGGCTAGTAAATCGGCTGGAATGGCGAACCCGAGCAAAGGAGATGAGAAATGAGGTGCGTTTTAGAAACCTTTCCCGATCACACGGTGTACCATCTTCTGGGTTTCTCATGCCTGTTTTCGACGTAGGAAGATGCCCTTGAACCTGGAGATTTGGGACCCATGGGATGGGTACCATGCAGTATTACTTGAAAGGGTCTGCGTTGGCTCACCCAACCTCACCGAACCTCTCAGCCCCAAGAGTGTCCACCCTTATGTCTCAATCAGCTGTGGGTCTAGATATGGTCAATCCAGGTTGCATCACAGCCCCTGAACGAATTTTGTAAGAATTTCTCTCTCTTTCACTGCCTTTGTTTCACGGGTTTTGAAAAGTAATTTATTTTTATAATGGGGTTTAGCTGCTTTTCACGGCTGTGTTTATGCCGCTTTACACCCCCTTGACTCACTTACAGAGAGATATCAATACATAGGTTTGAAGATTCTTACTAGTCAGATATATTCTTGTGCGGTGAATAGGGGGTGTTGAGTGCAGTTCACTGAAAAAGGAATAGGTCTTGTCTCTTACATATTGGGTTTATGGAACGGTATCGGAGCTAATTTGAAACCCTTGTTTTATGCATCACCCCACCTCACCTTTCCCGTTCAGCAGCCATAGTGTGTTTTCTGAACGTGTGACTCTGTTCTGTTTTGTAATTCAGTTCAAGTGTAGCGGTTTTTACATTCCCTCTCTAAGTGATATCTTATGATAAGTGTCTTTTTCTGTGTGACTTATTTCACTTAGAATCGTCGTACCTAAATCCACTCATCGTGCTGCTACTAGCCTTATGACGTGGATTTCATGGCTGAGTGATATTCCATTGTACATGAGGACCACCACTTCTTTATCCATTTTTCTCTTTCCTAGGATATTTAAGGTGTAATGAAGTGGGGGTTCTTGTCAACAGAGCAGCCCTAAACTTTGGGGTGCCTGTGTCTTGCTGATTTTTAGTTTTCCCAATTTATACGCCCATGAGTGGAAGTGCCCTATGCTCTCCAAGCTGTGTTTTTTAGATGTTTCAGAACACACCGTACACTTCTCCAGAGTGGCTGTTGGCAATTTACATCCCACCCATCAGCGTAGCAAGGCTCCCATTTCTCCATGGCCGGTCCTGCATTTCTGGTTTGGACACTTTTTTCCGCATGGCCCTTTTGCCCGCTGGGAAGCGAGACTTCTTTGGAGCGCTGATTGGCCTTTCCAGGTTGCTTGGTAGGCCAAAAAGGGCGTATGCGTTTTTTCCTGAATATATTCAGGAAAAAACGCATACGCCCTTTTTGGCCAAGGGCATCATTGTCCACGTTTTGCCGCTTTTCATGTGCTTTCAAGGCGATTCGAATCTACCTCCTGAAATCTGTTTCCTGCAATTCTGCCTTGCTTTCAAAGCCTCTTCGTTGCCTTCCCTTAATATATTTGTGGACGAGAGGTATCATTTAAAACTCTGCAGGTTTGTGAATTGCAGTGCCCCTGAGCTCCATTTTTCAACTCGCTTTTTTGGGAGCTGGCCGCCAAAGCGCAGGATTGCTTCAGGCCCTCTTCTGGTTCTGGGGGGCAGGCTGAGCTTGTGCTTAATTCTTCTTCCTGATGGGAAAATAGAGTGACCTGTGCCTGTCCCAACACCTAGAGCTAGTCTCTCATTGGTTCCCCCTCTTCCCGTTCATCCTCAGGACAAATTGCAACCTGTACGGAACAGGAGGTTAAAGGTGCTGATTCTCCAAGGAGGGAGATGGCTAGTAAATCGGCTGGAATGGCGAACCCGAGCAAAGGAGATGAGAAATGAGGTGCGTTTTAGAAACCTTTCCCGATCACACGGTGTACCAACTTCTGGGTTTCTCATGCCTGTTTTCGACGTAGGAAGATGCCCTTGAACCTGGAGATTTGGGACCCATGGGATGGGTACCAGGCAGTATTACTTGAAAGGGTCTGCGTTGGCTCACCCAACCTCACCGAACCTCTCAGCCCCAAGAGTGTCCACCCTTATGTCTCAATCAGCTGTGGGTCTAGATATGGTCAATCCAGGTTGCATCACAGCCCCTGAACGAATTTTGTAAGAATTTCTCTCTCTTTCACTGCCTTTGTTTCACGGGTTTTGAAAAGTAATTTATTTTTATAATGGGGTTTAGCTGCTTTTCACGGCTGTGTTTATGCCGCTTTACACACCCTTGACTCACTTACAGAGAGATATCAATACATAGGTTTGAAGATTCTTACTAGTCAGATATATTCTTGTGCGGTGAATAGGGGGTGTTGAGTCCAGTTCACTGAAAAAGGAATAGGTCTTGTCTCTTACATATTGGGTTTATGGAACGGTATCTGAGCTAATTTGAAACCCTTGTTTTATGCATCACCCCACCTCACCTTTCCCGTTCAGCAGCCATAGTGTGTTTTCTGAACGTGTGACTCTGTTCTGTTTTGTAATTCAGTTCAAGTGTAGCGGTTTTTACATTCCCTCTCTAAGTGATATCTTATGATAAGTGTCTTTTTCTGTGTGACTTATTTCACTTAGAATCGTCGTACCTAAATCCACTCATCGTGCTGCTACTAGCCTTATGACGTGGATTTCATGGCTGAGTGATATTCCATTGTACATGAGGACCACCACTTCTTTATCCATTTTTCGCTTTCCTAGGATATTTAAGGTGTAATGAAGTGGGGGTTCTTGTCAACAGAGCAGCCCTAAACTTTGGGGTGCCTGTGTCTTGCTGATTTTTAGTTTTCCCAGTTTATATGCCCATGAGTGGAAGTGCCCTATGCTCTCCAAGCTGTGTTTTTTAGATGTTTCAGAACACACCGTACACTTCTCCAGAGTGGCTGTTGGCAAGTTACATCCCACCCATCAGCGTAGCAAGGCTCCCATTTCTCCATGGCCGGTCCTGCATTTCTGGTTTGGACACTTTTTTCCGCATGGCCCTTTTGCCCGCTGGGAAGCGAGACTTCTTTGGAGCGCTGATTGGCCTTTCCAGGTTGCTTGGTTGGCCAAAAAGGGCGTATGCGTTTTTTCCTGAATATATTCAGGAAAAAACGCATACGCCCTTTTTGGCCAAGGGCATCATTGTCCACGTTTTGCCGCTTTTCATGTGCTTTCAAGGCGATTCGAATCTACCTCCTGAAATCTGTTTCCTGCAATTCTGCCTTGCTTTCAAAGCCTCTTCGTTGCCTTCCCTTAATATATTTGTGGACGAGAGGTATCATTTAAAACTCTGCAGGTTTGTGAATTGCAGTGCCCCTGAGCTCCATTTTTCAACTCGCTTTTTTGGGAGCTGGCCGCCAAAGCGCAGGATTGCTTCAGGCCCTCTTCTGGTTCTGGGGGGCAGGCTGAGCTTGTGCTTAATTCTTCTTCCTGATGGGAAAATAGAGTGACCTGTGCCTGTCCCAACACCTAGAGCTAGTCTCTCATTGGTTCCCCCTCTTCCCGTTCATCCTCAGGACAAATTGCAACCTGTACGGAACAGGAGGTTAAAGGTGCTGATTCTCCAAGGAGGGAGATGGCTAGTAAATCGGCTGGAATGGCGAACCCGAGCAAAGGAGATGAGAAATGAGGTGCGTTTTAGAAACCTTTCCCGATCACACGGTGTACCATCTTCTGGGTTTCTCATGCCTGTTTTCGACGTAGGAAGGTGCCCTTGAACCTGGAGATTTGGGACCCATGGGATGGGTACCATGCAGTAGTACTTGAAAGGGTCTGCGTTGGCTCACCCAACCTCACCGAACCTCTCAGCCCCAAGAGTGTCCACCCTTATGTCGCAATCAGCTGTGGGTCTAGATATGGTCAATCCAGGTTGCATCACAGCCCCTGAACGAATTTTGTAAGAATTTCTCTCTCTTTCACTGCCTTTGTTTCACGGGTTTTGAAAAGTAATTTATTTTTATAATGGGGTTTAGCTGCTTTTCACGGCTGTGTTTATGCCGCTTTACACCCCCTTGACTCACTTACAGAGAGATATCAATACATAGGTTTGAAGATTCTTACTAGTCAGATATATTCTTGTGCGGTGAATAGGGGGTGTTGAGTCCAGTTCACTGAAAAAGGAATAGGTCTTGTCTCTTACATATTGGGTTTATGGAACGGTATCGGAGCTAATTTGAAACCCTTGTTTTATGCATCACCCCACCTCACCTTTCCCGTTCAGCAGCCATAGTGTGTTTTCTAAACGTGTGACTCTGTTCTGTTTTGTAATTCAGTTCAAGTGTAGCGGTTTTTACATTCCCTCTCTAAGTGATATCTTATGATAAGTGTCTTTTTCTGTGTGACTTATTTCACTTAGAATCGTCGTACCTAAATCCACTCATCGTGCTGCTACTAGCCTTATGACGTGGATTTCATGGCTGAGTGATATTCCATTGTACATGAGGACCACCACTTCTTTATCCATTTTTCTCTTTCCTAGGATATTTAAGGTGTAATGAAGTGGGGGTTCTTGTCAACAGAGCAGCCCTAAACTTTGGGGTGCCTGTGTCTTGCTGATTTTTAGTTTTCCCAATTTATACGCCCATGAGTGGAAGTGCCCTATGCTCTCCAAGCTGTGTTTTTTAGATGTTTCAGAACACACCGTACACTTCTCCAGAGTGGCTGTTGGCAATTTACATCCCACCCATCAGCGTAGCAAGGCTCCCATTTCTCCATGGCCGGTCCTGCATTTCTGGTTTGGACACTTTTTTCCGCATGGCCCTTTTGCCCGCTGGGAAGCGAGACTTCTTTGGAGCGCTGATTGGCCTTTCCAGGTTGCTTGGTAGGCCAAAAAGGGCGTATGCGTTTTTTCCTGAATATATTCAGGAAAAAACGCATACGCCCTTTTTGGCCAAGGGCATCATTGTCCACGTTTTGCCGCTTTTCATGTGCTTTCAAGGCGATTCGAATCTACCTCCTGAAATCTGTTTCCTGCAATTCTGCCTTGCTTTCAAAGCCTCTTCGTTGCCTTCCCTTAATATATTTGTGGACGAGAGGTATCATTTAAAACTCTGCAGGTTTGTGAATTGCAGTGCCCCTGAGCTCCATTTTTCAACTCGCTTTTTTGGGAGCTGGCCGCCAAAGCGCAGGATTGCTTCAGGCCCTCTTCTGGTTCTGGGGGGCAGGCTGAGCTTGTGCTTAATTCTTCTTCCTGATGGGAAAATAGAGTGACCTGTGCCTGTCCCAACACCTAGAGCTAGTCTCTCATTGGTTCCCCCTCTTCCCGTTCATCCTCAGGACAAATTGCAACCTGTACGGAACAGGAGGTTAAAGGTGCTGATTCTCCAAGGAGGGAGATGGCTAGTAAATCGGCTGGAATGGCGAACCCGAGCAAAGGAGATGAGAAATGAGGTGCGTTTTAGAAACCTTTCCCGATCACACGGTGTACCAACTTCTGGGTTTCTCATGCCTGTTTTCGACGTAGGAAGATGCCCTTGAACCTGGAGATTTGGGACCCATGGGATGGGTACCAGGCAGTATTACTTGAAAGGGTCTGCGTTGGCTCACCCAACCTCACCGAACCTCTCAGCCCCAAGAGTGTCCACCCTTATGTCTCAATCAGCTGTGGGTCTAGATATGGTCAATCCAGGTTGCATCACAGCCCCTGAACGAATTTTGTAAGAATTTCTCTCTCTTTCACTGCCTTTGTTTCACGGGTTTTGAAAAGTAATTTATTTTTATAATGGGGTTTAGCTGCTTTTCACGGCTGTGTTTATGCCGCTTTACACACCCTTGACTCACTTACAGAGAGATATCAATACATAGGTTTGAAGATTCTTACTAGTCAGATATATTCTTGTGCGGTGAATAGGGGGTGTTGAGTCCAGTTCACTGAAAAAGGAATAGGTCTTGTCTCTTACATATTGGGTTTATGGAACGGTATCTGAGCTAATTTGAAACCCTTGTTTTATGCATCACCCCACCTCACCTTTCCCGTTCAGCAGCCATAGTGTGTTTTCTGAACGTGTGACTCTGTTCTGTTTTGTAATTCAGTTCAAGTGTAGCGGTTTTTACATTCCCTCTCTAAGTGATATCTTATGATAAGTGTCTTTTTCTGTGTGACTTATTTCACTTAGAATCGTCGTACCTAAATCCACTCATCGTGCTGCTACTAGCCTTATGACGTGGATTTCATGGCTGAGTGATATTCCATTGTACATGAGGACCACCACTTCTTTATCCATTTTTCGCTTTCCTAGGATATTTAAGGTGTAATGAAGTGGGGGTTCTTGTCAACAGAGCAGCCCTAAACTTTGGGGTGCCTGTGTCTTGCTGATTTTTAGTTTTCCCAGTTTATATGCCCATGAGTGGAAGTGCCCTATGCTCTCCAAGCTGTGTTTTTTAGATGTTTCAGAACACACCGTACACTTCTCCAGAGTGGCTGTTGGCAAGTTACATCCCACCCATCAGCGTAGCAAGGCTCCCATTTCTCCATGGCCGGTCCTGCATTTCTGGTTTGGACACTTTTTTCCGCATGGCCCTTTTGCCCGCTGGGAAGCGAGACTTCTTTGGAGCGCTGATTGGCCTTTCCAGGTTGCTTGGTTGGCCAAAAAGGGCGTATGCGTTTTTTCCTGAATATATTCAGGAAAAAACGCATACGCCCTTTTTGGCCAAGGGCATCATTGTCCACGTTTTGCCGCTTTTCATGTGCTTTCAAGGCGATTCGAATCTACCTCCTGAAATCTGTTTCCTGCAATTCTGCCTTGCTTTCAAAGCCTCTTCGTTGCCTTCCCTTAATATATTTGTGGACGAGAGGTATCATTTAAAACTCTGCAGGTTTGTGAATTGCAGTGCCCCTGAGCTCCATTTTTCAACTCGCTTTTTTGGGAGCTGGCCGCAAAAGCGCAGGATTGCTTCAGGCCCTCTTCTGGTTCTGGGGGGCAGGCTGAGCTTGTGCTTAATTCTTCTTCCTGATGGGAAAATAGAGTGACCTGTGCCTGTCCCAACACCTAGAGCTAGTCTCTCATTGGTTCCCCCTCTTCCCGTTCATCCTCAGGACAAATTGCAACCTGTACGGAACAGGAGGTTAAAGGTGCTGATTCTCCAAGGAGGGAGATGGCTAGTAAATCGGCTGGAATGGCGAACCCGAGCAAAGGAGATGAGAAATGAGGTGCGTTTTAGAAACCTTTCCCGATCACACGGTGTATCATCTTCTGGGTTTCTCATGCCTGTTTTCGACGTAGGAAGATGCCCTTGAACCTGGAGATTTGGGACCCATGGGATGGGTACCAGGCAGTATTACTTGAAAGGGTCTGCGTTGGCTCACCCAACCTCACCGAACCTCTCAGCCCCAAGAGTGTCCACCCTTATGTCGCAATCAGCTGTGGGTCTAGATATGGTCAATCCAGGTTGCATCACAGCCCCTGAACGAATTTTGTAAGAATTTCTCTCTCTTTCACTGCCTTTGTTTCACGGGTTTTGAAAAGTAATTTATTTTTATAATGGGGTTTAGCTGCTTTTCACGGCTGTGTTTATGCCGCTTTACACCCCCTTGACTCACTTACAGAGAGATATCAATACATAGGTTTGAAGATTCTTACTAGTCAGATATATTCTTGTGCGGTGAATAGGGGGTGTTGAGTCCAGTTCACTGAAAAAGGAATAGGTCTTCTCTCTTACATATTGGGTTTATGGAACGGTATCTGAGCTAATTTGAAACCCTTGTTTTATGCATCACCCCACCTCACCTTTCCCGTTCAGCAGCCATAGTGTGTTTTCTGAACGTGTGACTCTGTTCTGTTTTGTAATTCAGTTCAAGTGTAGCGGTTTTTACATTCCCTCTCTAAGTGATATCTTATGATAAGTGTCTTTTTCTGTGTGACTTATTTCACTTAGAATCGTCGTACCTAAATCCACTCATCGTGCTGCTACTAGCCTTATGACGTGGATTTCATGGCTGAGTGATATTCCATTGTACATGAGGACCACCACTTCTTTATCCATTTTTCTCTTTCCTAGGATATTTAAGGTGTAATGAAGTGGGGGTTCTTGTCAACAGAGCAGCCCTAAACTTTGGGGTGCCTGTGTCTTGCTGATTTTTAGTTTTCCCAATTTATACGCCCATGAGTGGAAGTGCCCTATGCTCTCCAAGCTGTGTTTTTTAGATGTTTCAGAACACACCGTACACTTCTCCAGAGTGGCTGTTGGCAAGTTACATCCCACCCATCAGCGTAGCAAGGCTCCCATTTCTCCATGGCCGGTCCTGCATTTCTGGTTTGGACACTTTTTTCCGCATGGCCCTTTTGCCCGTTGGGAAGCGAGACTTCTTTGGAGCGCTGATTGGCCTTTCCACGTTGCTTGGTTGGCCAAAAAGGGCGTATGCGTTTTTTCCTGAATATATTCAGGAAAAAACGCATACGCCCTTTTTGGCCAAGGGCATCATTGTCCACGTTTTGCCGCTTTTCATGTGCTTTCAAGGCGATTCGAATCTACCTCCTGAAATCTGTTTCCTGCAATTCTGCCTTGCTTTCAAAGCCTCTTCGTTGCCTTCCCTTAATATATTTGTGGACGAGAGGTATCATTTAAAACTCTGCAGGTTTGTGAATTGCAGTGCCCCTGAGCTCCATTTTTCAACTCGCTTTTTTGGGAGCTGGCCGCAAAAGCGCAGGATTGCTTCAGGCCCTCTTCTGGTTCTGGGGGGCAGGCTGAGCTTGTGCTTAATTCTTCTTCCTGATGGGAAAATAGAGTGACCTGTGCCTGTCCCAACACCTAGAGCTAGTCTCTCATTGGTTCCCCCTCTTCCCGTTCATCCTCAGGACAAATTGCAACCTGTACGGAACAGGAGGTTAAAGGTGCTGATTCTCCAAGGAGGGAGATGGCTAGTAAATCGGCTGGAATGGCGAACCCGAGCAAAGGAGATGAGAAATGAGGTGCGTTTTAGAAACCTTTCCCGATCACACGGTGTACCATCTTCTGGGTTTCTCATGCCTGTCTTCGACGTAGGAAGATGCCCTTGAACCTGGAGATTTGGGACCCATGGGATGGGTACCATGCAGTATTACTTGAAAGGGTCTGCGTTGGCTCACCCAACCTCACCGAACCTCTCAGCCCCAAGAGTGTCCACCCTTATGTCTCAATCAGCTGTGGGTCTAGATATGATCAATCCAGGTTGCATCACAGCCCCTGAACGAATTTTGTAAGAATTTCTCTCTCTTTCACTGCCTTTGTTTCACGGGTTTTGAAAAGTAATTTATTTTTATAATGGGGTTTAGCTGCTTTTCACGGCTGTGTTTATGCCGCTTTACACCCCCTTGACTCACTTACAGAGAGATATCAATACATAGGTTTGAAGATTCTTACTAGTCAGATATATTCTTGTGCGGTGAATAGGGGGTGTTGAGTCCAGTTCACTGAAAAAGGAATAGGTCTTGTCTCTTACATATTGGGTTTATGGAACGGTATCTGAGCTAATTTGAAACCCTTGTTTTATGCATCACCCCACCTCACCTTTCCCGTTCAGCAGCCATAGTGTGTTTTCTGAACGTGTGACTCTGTTCTGTTTTGTAATTCAGTTCAAGTGTAGCGGTTTTTACATTCCCTCTCTAAGTGATATCTTATGATAAGTGTCTTTTTCTGTGTGACTTATTTCACTTAGAATCGTCGTACCTAAATCCACTCATCGTGCTGCTACTAGCCTTATGACGTGGATTTCATGGCTGAGTGATATTCCATTGTACATGAGGACCACCACTTCTTTATCCATTTTTCGCTTTCCTAGGATATTTAAGGTGTAATGAAGTGGGGGTTCTTGTCAACAGAGCAGCCCTAAACTTTGGGGTGCCTGTGTCTTGCTGATTTTTAGTTTTCCCAGTTTATACGCCCATGAGTGGAAGTGCCCTATGCTCTCCAAGCTGTGTTTTTTAGATGTTTCAGAACACACCGTACACTTCTCCAGAGTGGCTGTTGGCAAGTTACATCCCACCCATCAGCGTAGCAAGGCTCCCATTTCTCCATGGCCGGTCCTGCATTTCTGGTTTGGACACTTTTTTCCGCATGGCCCTTTTGCCCGCTGGGAAGCTAGACTTCTTTGGAGCGCTGATTGGCCTTTCCAGGTTGCTTGGTTGGCCAAAAAGGGCGTATGCGTTTTTTCCTGAATATATTCAGGAAAAAACGCATACGCCCTTTTTGGCCAAGGGCATCATTGTCCACGTTTTGCCGCTTTTCATGTGCTTTCAAGGCGATTCGAATCTACCTCCTGAAATCTGTTTCCTGCAATTCTGCCTTGCTTTCAAAGCCTCTTCGTTGCCTTCCCTTAATATATTTGTGGACGAGAGGTATCATTTAAAACTCTGCAGGTTTGTGAATTGCAGTGCCCCTGAGCTCCATTTTTCAACTCGCTTTTTTGGGAGCTGGCCGCCAAAGCGCAGGATTGCTTCAGGCCCTCTTCTGGTTCTGGGGGGCAGGCTGAGCTTGTGCTTAATTCTTCTTCCTGATGGGAAAATAGAGTGACCTGTGCCTGTCCCAACACCTAGAGCTAGTCTCTCATTGGTTCCCCCTCTTCCCGTTCATCCTCAGGACAAATTGCAACCTGTACGGAACAGGAGGTTAAAGGTGCTGATTCTCCAAGGAGGGAGATGGCTAGTAAATCGGCTGGAATGGCGAACCCGAGCAAAGGAGATGAGAAATGAGGTGCGTTTTAGAAACCTTTCCCGATCACACGGTGTACCATCTTCTGGGTTTCTCATGCCTGTTTTCGACGTAGGAAGATGCCCTTGAACCTGGAGATTTGGGACCCATGGGATGGGTACCATGCAGTATTACTTGAAAGGGTCTGCGTTGGCTCACCCAACCTCACCGAAAGTCTCAGCCCCAAGAGTGTCCACCCTTATGTCTCAATCAGCTGTGGGTCTAGATATGGTCAATCCAGGTTGCATCACAGCCCCTGAACGAATTTTGTAAGAATTTCTCTCTCTTTCACTGCCTTTGTTTCACGGGTTTTGAAAAGTAATTTATTTTTATAATGGGGTTTAGCTGCTTTTCACGGCTGTGTTTATGCCGCTTTACACCCCCTTGACTCACTTACAGAGAGATATCAATACATAGGCGTGAAGATTCTTACTAGTCAGATATATTCTTCTGCGATGAATAGGGGGTGTTGAGTCCAGTTCACTGAAAAAGGAATAGGTCTTGTCTCTTACATATTGGGTTTATGGAACGGTATCGGAGCTAATTTGAAACCCTTGTTTTATGCATCACCCCACCTCACCTTTCCCGTTCAGCAGCCATAGTGTGTTTTCTGAACGTGTGACTCTGTTCTGTTTTGTAATTCAGTTCAAGTGTAGCGGTTTTTACATTCCCTCTCTAAGTGATATCTTATGATAAGTGTTTTTTTCTGTGTGACTTATTTCAGTTAGAATCGTCGTACCTAAATCCACTCATCGTGCTGCTACTAGCCTTATGACGTGGATTTCATGGCTGAGTGATATTCCATTGTACATGAGGACCACCACTTCTTTATCCATTTTTCGCTTTCCTAGGATATTTAAGGTGTAATGAAGTGGGGGTTCTTGTCAACAGAGCAGCCCTAAACTTTGGGGTGCCTGTGTCTTGCTGATTTTTAGTTTTCCCAATTTATACGCCCATGAGTGGAAGTGCCCTATGCTCTCCAAGCTGTGTTTTTTTGGATGTTTCAGAACACACCGTACACTTCTCCAGAGTGGCTGTTGGCAATTTACATCCCACCCATCAGCGTAGCAAGGCTCCCATTTCTCCATGGCCGGTCCTGCATTTCTGGTTTGGACACTTTTTTCCGCATGGCCCTTTTGCCCGCTGGGAAGCGAGACTTCTTTGGAGCGCTGATTGGCCTTTCCAGGTTGCTTGGTTGGCCAAAAAGGGCGTATGCGTTTTTTCCTGAATATATTCAGGAAAAAACGCATACGCCCTTTTTGGCCAAGGGCATCATTGTCCACGTTTTGCCGCTTTTCATGTGCTTTCAAGGCGATTCGAATCTACCTCCTGAAATCTGTTTCCTGCAATTCTGCCTTGCTTTCAAAGCCTCTTCGTTGCCTTCCCTTAATATATTTGTGGACGAGAGGTATCATTTAAAACTCTGCAGGTTTGTGAATTGCAGTGCCCCTGAGCTCCATTTTTCAACTCGCTTTTTTGGGAGCTGGCCGCCAAAGCGCAGGATTGCTTCAGGCCCTCTTCTGGTTCTGGGGGGCAGGCTGAGCTTGTGCTTAATTCTTCTTCCTGATGGGAAAATAGAGTGACCTGTGCCTGTCCCAACACCTAGAGCTAGTCTCTCATTGGTTCCCCCTCTTCCCGTTCATCCTCAGGACAAATTGCAACCTGTACGGAACAGGAGGTTAAAGGTGCTGATTCTCCAAGGAGGGAGATGGCTAGTAAATCGGCTGGAATGGCGAACCCGAGCAAAGGAGATGAGAAATGAGGTGCGTTTTAGAAACCTTTCCCGATCACACGGTGTACCATCTTCTGGGTTTCTCATGCCTGTTTTCGACGTAGGAAGATGCCCTTGAACCTGGAGATTTGGGACCCATGGGATGGGTACCAGGCAGTATTACTTGAAAGGGTCTGCGTTGGCTCACCCAACCTCACCGAACCTCTCAGCCCCAAGAGTGTCCACCCTTATGTCGCAATCAGCTGTGGGTCTAGATATGGTCAATCCAGGTTGCATCACAGCCCCTGAACGAATTTTGTAAGAATTTCTCTCTCTTTCACTGCCTTTGTTTCACGGGTTTTGAAAAGTAATTTATTTTTATAATGGGGTTTAGCTGCTTTTCACGGCTGTGTTTATGCCGCTTTACACCCCCTTGACTCACTTACAGAGAGATATCAATACATAGGTTTGAAGATTCTTACTAGTCAGATATATTCTTGTGCGGTGAATAGGGGGTGTTGAGTCCAGTTCACTGAAAAAGGAATAGGTCTTCTCTCTTACATATTGGGTTTATGGAACGGTATCTGAGCTAATTTGAAACCCTTGTTTTATGCATCACCCCACCTCACCTTTCCCGTTCAGCAGCCATAGTGTGTTTTCTGAACGTGTGACTCTGTTCTGTTTTGTAATTCAGTTCAAGTGTAGCGGTTTTTACATTCCCTCTCTAAGTGATATCTTATGATAAGTGTCTTTTTCTGTGTGACTTATTTCACTTAGAATCGTCGTACCTAAATCCACTCATCGTGCTGCTACTAGCCTTATGACGTGGATTTCATGGCTGAGTGATATTCCATTGTACATGAGGACCACCACTTCTTTATCCATTTTTCTCTTTCCTAGGATATTTAAGGTGTAATGAAGTGGGGGTTCTTGTCAACAGAGCAGCCCTAAACTTTGGGGTGCCTGTGTCTTGCTGATTTTTAGTTTTCCCAATTTATACGCCCATGAGTGGAAGTGCCCTATGCTCTCCAAGCTGTGTTTTTTAGATGTTTCAGAACACACCGTACACTTCTCCAGAGTGGCTGTTGGCAAGTTACATCCCACCCATCAGCGTAGCAAGGCTCCCATTTCTCCATGGCCGGTCCTGCATTTCTGGTTTGGACACTTTTTTCCGCATGGCCCTTTTGCCCGTTGGGAAGCGAGACTTCTTTGGAGCGCTGATTGGCCTTTCCACGTTGCTTGGTTGGCCAAAAAGGGCGTATGCGTTTTTTCCTGAATATATTCAGGAAAAAACGCATACGCCCTTTTTGGCCAAGGGCATCATTGTCCACGTTTTGCCGCTTTTCATGTGCTTTCAAGGCGATTCGAATCTACCTCCTGAAATCTGTTTCCTGCAATTCTGCCTTGCTTTCAAAGCCTCTTCGTTGCCTTCCCTTAATATATTTGTGGACGAGAGGTATCATTTAAAACTCTGCAGGTTTGTGAATTGCAGTGCCCCTGAGCTCCATTTTTCAACTCGCTTTTTTGGGAGCTGGCCGCAAAAGCGCAGGATTGCTTCAGGCCCTCTTCTGGTTCTGGGGGGCAGGCTGAGCTTGTGCTTAATTCTTCTTCCTGATGGGAAAATAGAGTGACCTGTGCCTGTCCCAACACCTAGAGCTAGTCTCTCATTGGTTCCCCCTCTTCCCGTTCATCCTCAGGACAAATTGCAACCTGTACGGAACAGGAGGTTAAAGGTGCTGATTCTCCAAGGAGGGAGATGGCTAGTAAATCGGCTGGAATGGCGAACCCGAGCAAAGGAGATGAGAAATGAGGTGCGTTTTAGAAACCTTTCCCGATCACACGGTGTACCATCTTCTGGGTTTCTCATGCCTGTCTTCGACGTAGGAAGATGCCCTTGAACCTGGAGATTTGGGACCCATGGGATGGGTACCATGCAGTATTACTTGAAAGGGTCTGCGTTGGCTCACCCAACCTCACCGAACCTCTCAGCCCCAAGAGTGTCCACCCTTATGTCTCAATCAGCTGTGGGTCTAGATATGATCAATCCAGGTTGCATCACAGCCCCTGAACGAATTTTGTAAGAATTTCTCTCTCTTTCACTGCCTTTGTTTCACGGGTTTTGAAAAGTAATTTATTTTTATAATGGGGTTTAGCTGCTTTTCACGGCTGTGTTTATGCCGCTTTACACCCCCTTGACTCACTTACAGAGAGATATCAATACATAGGTTTGAAGATTCTTACTAGTCAGATATATTCTTGTGCGGTGAATAGGGGGTGTTGAGTCCAGTTCACTGAAAAAGGAATAGGTCTTGTCTCTTACATATTGGGTTTATGGAACGGTATCTGAGCTAATTTGAAACCCTTGTTTTATGCATCACCCCACCTCACCTTTCCCGTTCAGCAGCCATAGTGTGTTTTCTGAACGTGTGACTCTGTTCTGTTTTGTAATTCAGTTCAAGTGTAGCGGTTTTTACATTCCCTCTCTAAGTGATATCTTATGATAAGTGTCTTTTTCTGTGTGACTTATTTCACTTAGAATCGTCGTACCTAAATCCACTCATCGTGCTGCTACTAGCCTTATGACGTGGATTTCATGGCTGAGTGATATTCCATTGTACATGAGGACCACCACTTCTTTATCCATTTTTCGCTTTCCTAGGATATTTAAGGTGTAATGAAGTGGGGGTTCTTGTCAACAGAGCAGCCCTAAACTTTGGGGTGCCTGTGTCTTGCTGATTTTTAGTTTTCCCAGTTTATACGCCCATGAGTGGAAGTGCCCTATGCTCTCCAAGCTGTGTTTTTTAGATGTTTCAGAACACACCGTACACTTCTCCAGAGTGGCTGTTGGCAAGTTACATCCCACCCATCAGCGTAGCAAGGCTCCCATTTCTCCATGGCCGGTCCTGCATTTCTGGTTTGGACACTTTTTTCCGCATGGCCCTTTTGCCCGCTGGGAAGCTAGACTTCTTTGGAGTGCTGATTGGCCTTTCCAGGTTGCTTGGTTGGCCAAAAAGGGCGTATGCGTTTTTTCCTGAATATATTCAGGAAAAAACGCATACGCCCTTTTTGGCCAAGGGCATCATTGTCCACGTTTTGCCGCTTTTCATGTGCTTTCAAGGCGATTCGAATCTACCTCCTGAAATCTGTTTCCTGCAATTCTGCCTTGCTTTCAAAGCCTCTTCGTTGCCTTCCCTTAATATATTTGTGGACGAGAGGTATCATTTAAAACTCTGCAGGTTTGTGAATTGCAGTGCCCCTGAGCTCCATTTTTCAACTCGCTTTTTTGGGAGCTGGCCGCCAAAGCGCAGGATTGCTTCAGGCCCTCTTCTGGTTCTGGGGGGCAGGCTGAGCTTGTGCTTAATTCTTCTTCCTGATGGGAAAATAGAGTGACCTGTGCCTGTCCCAACACCTAGAGCTAGTCTCTCATTGGTTCCCCCTCTTCCCGTTCATCCTCAGGACAAATTGCAACCTGTACGGAACAGGAGGTTAAAGGTGCTGATTCTCCAAGGAGGGAGATGGCTAGTAAATCGGCTGGAATGGCGAACCCGAGCAAAGGAGATGAGAAATGAGGTGCGTTTTAGAAACCTTTCCCGATCACACGGTGTACCATCTTCTGGGTTTCTCATGCCTGTTTTCGACGTAGGAAGATGCCCTTGAACCTGGAGATTTGGGACCCATGGGATGGGTACCATGCAGTATTACTTGAAAGGGTCTGCGTTGGCTCACCCAACCTCACCGAAAGTCTCAGCCCCAAGAGTGTCCACCCTTATGTCTCAATCAGCTGTGGGTCTAGATATGGTCAATCCAGGTTGCATCACAGCCCCTGAACGAATTTTGTAAGAATTTCTCTCTCTTTCACTGCCTTTGTTTCACGGGTTTTGAAAAGTAATTTATTTTTATAATGGGGTTTAGCTGCTTTTCACGGCTGTGTTTATGCCGCTTTACACCCCCTTGACTCACTTACAGAGAGATATCAATACATAGGCGTGAAGATTCTTACTAGTCAGATATATTCTTCTGCGATGAATAGGGGGTGTTGAGTCCAGTTCACTGAAAAAGGAATAGGTCTTGTCTCTTACATATTGGGTTTATGGAACGGTATCGGAGCTAATTTGAAACCCTTGTTTTATGCATCACCCCACCTCACCTTTCCCGTTCAGCAGCCATAGTGTGTTTTCTAAAGTGTGACTCTGTTCTGTTTTGTAATTCAGTTCAAGTGTAGCGGTTTTTACATTCCCTCTCTAAGTGATATCTTATGATAAGTGTTTTTTTCTGTGTGACTTATTTCAGTTAGAATCGTCGTACCTAAATCCACTCATCGTGCTGCTACTAGCCTTATGACGTGGATTTCATGGCTGAGTGATATTCCATTGTACATGAGGACCACCACTTCTTTATCCATTTTTCGCTTTCCTAGGATATTTAAGGTGTAATGAAGTGGGGGTTCTTGTCAACAGAGCAGCCCTAAACTTTGGGGTGCCTGTGTCTTGCTGATTTTTAGTTTTCCCAATTTATACGCCCATGAGTGGAAGTGCCCTATGCTCTCCAAGCTGTGTTTTTTTGGATGTTTCAGAACACACCGTACACTTCTCCAGAGTGGCTGTTGGCAATTTACATCCCACCCATCAGCGTAGCAAGGCTCCCATTTCTCCATGGCCGGTCCTGCATTTCTGGTTTGGACACTTTTTTCCGCATGGCCCTTTTGCCCGCTGGGAAGCGAGACTTCTTTGGAGCGCTGATTGGCCTTTCCAGGTTGCTTGGTTGGCCAAAAAGGGCGTATGCGTTTTTTCCTGAATATATTCAGGAAAAAACGCATACGCCCTTTTTGGCCAAGGGCATCATTGTCCACGTTTTGCCGCTTTTCATGTGCTTTCAAGGCGATTCGAATCTACCTCCTGAAATCTGTTTCCTGCAATTCTGCCTTGCTTTCAAAGCCTCTTCGTTGCCTTCCCTTAATATATTTGTGGACGAGAGGTATCATTTAAAACTCTGCAGGTTTGTGAATTGCAGTGCCCCTGAGCTCCATTTTTCAACTCGCTTTTTTGGGAGCTGGCCGCAAAAGCGCAGGATTGCTTCAGGCCCTCTTCTGGTTCTGGGGGGCAGGCTGAGCTTGTGCTTAATTCTTCTTCCTGATGGGAAAATAGAGTGACCTGTGCCTGTCCCAACACCTAGAGCTAGTCTCTCATTGGTTCCCCCTCTTCCCGTTCATCCTCAGGACAAATTGCAACCTGTACGGAACAGGAGGTTAAAGGTGCTGATTCTCCAAGGAGGGAGATGGCTAGTAAATCGGCTGGAATGGCGAACCCGAGCAAAGGAGATGGGAAATGAGGTGCGTTTTAGAAACCTTTCCCGATCACACGGTGTACCATCTTCTGGGTTTCTCATGCCTGTTTTCGACGTAGGAAGATGCCCTTGAACCTGGAGATTTGGGACCCATGGGATGGGTACCATGCAGTATTACTTGAAAGGGTCTGCGTTGGCTCACCCAACCTCACCGAACCTCTCAGCCCCAAGAGTGTCCACCCTTATGTCTCAATCAGCTGTGGGTCTAGATATGGTCAATCCAGGTTGCATCACAGCCCCTGAACGAATTTTGTAAGAATTTCTCTCTCTTTCACTGCCTTTGTTTCACGGGTTTTGAAAAGTAATTTATTTTTATAATGGGGTTTAGCTGCTTTTCACGGCTGTGTTATGCCGCTTTACACCCCCTTGACTCACTTACAGAGAGATATCAATACATAGGTTTGAAGATTATTACTAGTCAGATATATTCTTGTGCGGTGAATAGGGGGTGTTGAGTCCAGTTCACTGAAAAAGGAATAGGTCTTGTCTCTTACATATTGGGTTTATGGAACGGTATCTGAGCTAATTTGAAACCCTTGTTTTATGCATCACCCCACCTCACCTTTCCCGTTCAGCAGCCATAGTGTGTTTTCTGAACGTGTGACTCTGTTCTGTTTTGTAATTCAGTTCAAGTGTAGCGGTTTTTACATTCCCTCTCTAAGTGATATCTTATGATAAGTGTCTTTTTCTGTGTGACTTATTTCACTTAGAATCGTCGTACCTAAATCCACTCATCGTGCTGCTACTAGCCTTATGACGTGGATTTCATGGCTGAGTGATATTCCATTGTACATGAGGACCACCACTTCTTTATCCATTTTTCGCTTTCCTAGGATATTTAAGGTGTAATGAAGTGGGGGTTCTTGTCAACAGAGCAGCCCTAAACTTTGGGGTGCCTGTGTCTTGCTGATTTTTAGTTTTCCCAGTTTATACGCCCATGAGTGGAAGTGCCCTATGCTCTCCAAGCTGTGTTTTTTAGATGTTTCAGAACACACCGTACACTTCTCCAGAGTGGCTGTTGGCAAGTTACATCCCACCCATCAGCGTAGCAAGGCTCCCATTTCTCCATGGCCGGTCCTGCATTTCTGGTTTGGACACTTTTTTCCGCATGGCCCTTTTGCCCGCTGGGAAGCTAGACTTCTTTGGAGCGCTGATTGGCCTTTCCAGGTTGCTTGGTTGGCCAAAAAGGGCGTATGCGTTTTTTCCTGAATATATTCAGGAAAAAACGCATACGCCCTTTTTGGCCAAGGGCATCATTGTCCACGTTTTGCCGCTTTTCATGTGCTTTCAAGGCGATTCGAATCTACCTCCTGAAATCTGTTTCCTGCAATTCTGCCTTGCTTTCAAAGCCTCTTCGTTGCCTTCCCTTAATATATTTGTGGACGAGAGGTATCATTTAAAACTCTGCAGGTTTGTGAATTGCAGTGCCCCTGAGCTCCATTTTTCAACTCGCTTTTTTGGGAGCTGGCCGCAAAAGCGCAGGATTGCTTCAGGCCCTCTTCTGGTTCTGGGGGGCAGGCTGAGCTTGTGCTTAATTCTTCTTCCTGATGGGAAAATAGAGTGACCTGTGCCTGTCCCAACACCTAGAGCTAGTCTCTCATTCGTTCCCCCTCTTCCCGTTCATCCTCAGGACAAATTGCAACCTGTACGGAACAGGAGGTTAAAGGTGCTGATTCTCCAAGGAGGGAGATGGCTAGTAAATCGGCTGGAATGGCGAACCCGAGCAAAGGAGATGAGAAATGAGGTGCGTTTTAGAAACCTTTCCCGATCACACGGTGTACCATCTTCTGGGTTTCTCATGCCTGTTTTCGACGTAGGAAGATGCCCTTGAACCTGGAGATTTGGGACCCATGGGATGGGTACCAGGCAGTATTACTTGAAAGGGTCTGCGTTGGCTCACCCAACCTCACCGAACCTCTCAGCCCCAAGAGTGTCCACCCTTATGTCTCAATCAGCTGTGGGTCTAGATATGGTCAATCCAGGTTGCATCACAGCCCCTGAACGAATTTTGTAAGAATTTCTCTCTCTTTCACTGCCTTTGTTTCACGGGTTTTGAAAAGTAATTTATTCTTATAATGGGGTTTAGCTGCTTTTCACGGCTGTGTTTATGCCGCTTTACACCCCCTTGACTCACTTACAGAGAGATATCAATACATAGGTGTGAAGATTCTTACTAGTCAGATATATTCTTGTGCGATGAATAGGGGGTGTTGAGTCCAGTTCACTGAAAAAGGAATAGGTCTTGTCTCTTACATATTGGGTTTATGGAACGGTATCGGAGCTAATTTGAAACCCTTGTTTTATGCATCACCCCACCTCACCTTTCCCGTTCAGCAGCCATAGTGTGTTTTCTAAACGTGTGACTCTGTTCTGTTTTGTAATTCAGTTCAAGTGTAGCGGTTTTTACATTCCCTCTCTAAGTGATATCTTATGATAAGTGTCTTTTTCTGTGTGACTTATTTCACTTAGAATCGTCGTACCTAAATCCACTCATCGTGCTGCTACTAGCCTTATGACGTGGATTTCATGGCTGAGTGATATTCCATTGTACATGAGGACCACCACTTCTTTATCCATTTTTCGCTTTCCTAGGATATTTAAGGTGTAATGAAGTGGGGGTTCTTGTCAACAGAGCAGCCCTAAACTTTGGGGTGCCTGTGTCTTGCTGATTTTTAGTTTTCCCAATTTATACGCCCATGAGTGGAAGTGCCCTATGCTCTCCAAGCTGTGTTTTTTAGATGTTTCAGAACACACCGTACACTTCTCCAGAGTGGCTGTTGGCAATTTACATCCCACCCATCAGCGTAGCAAGGCTCCCATTTCTCCATGGCCGGTCCTGCATTTCTGGTTTGGACACTTTTTTCCGCATGGCCCTTTTGCCCGCTGGGAAGCGAGACTTCTTTCGAGCGCTGATTGGCCTTTCCAGGTTGCTTGGTTGGCCAAAAAGGGCGTATGCGTTTTTTCCTGAATATATTCAGGAAAAAACGCATACGCCCTTTTTGGCCAAGGGCATCATTGTCCACGTTTTGCCGCTTTTCATGTGCTTTCAAGGCGATTCGAATCTACCTCCTGAAATCTGTTTCCTGCAATTCTGCCTTGCTTTCAAAGCCTCTTCGTTGCCTTCCCTTAATATATTTGTGGACGAGAGGTATCATTTAAAACTCTGCAGGTTTGTGAATTGCAGTGCCCCTGAGCTCCATTTTTCAACTCGCTTTTTTGGGAGCTGGCCGCAAAAGCGCAGGATTGCTTCAGGCCCTCTTCTGGTTCTGGGGGGCAGGCTGAGCTTGTGCTTAATTCTTCTTCCTGATGGGAAAATAGAGTGACCTGTGCCTGTCCCAACACCTAGAGCTAGTCTCTCATTGGTTCCCCCTCTTCCCGTTCATCCTCAAGACAAATTGCAACCTGTACGGAACAGGAGGTTAAAGGTGCTGATTCTCCAAGGAGGGAGATGGCTAGTAAATCGGCTGGAATGGCGAACCCGAGCAAAGGAGATGAGAAATGAGGTGCGTTTTAGAAACCTTTCCCGATCACACGGTGTACCATCTTCTGGGTTTCTCATGCCTGTTTTCGACGTAGGAAGATGCCCTTGAACCTGGAGATTTGGGACCCATGGGATGGGTACCATGCAGTATTACTTGAAAGGGTCTGCGTTGGCTCACCCAACCTCACCGAACCTCTCAGCCCCAAGAGTGTCCACCCTTATGTCGCAATCAGCTGTGGGTCTAGATATGGTCAATCCAGGTTGCATCACAGCCCCTGAACGAATTTTGTAAGAATTTCTCTCTCTTTCACTGTCTTTGTTTCACGGGTTTTGAAAAGTAATTTATTTTTATAATGGGGTTTAGCTGCTTTTCACGGCTGTGTTTATGCCGCTTTACACCCCCTTGACTCACTTACAGAGAGATATCAATACATAGGTTTGAAGATTCTTACTAGTCAGATATATTCTTGTGCGGTGAATAGGGGGTGTTGAGTCCAGTTCACTGAAAAAGGAATAGGTCTTGTCTCTTACATATTGGGTTTATGGAACGGTATCGGAGCTAATTTGAAACCCTTGTTTTATGCATCACCCCACCTCACCTTTCCCGTTCAGCAGCCATAGTGTGTTTTCTGAACGTGTGACTCTGTTCTGTTTTGTAATTCAGTTCAAGTGTAGCGGTTTTTACATTCCCTCTCTAAGTGATATCTTATGATAAGTGTCTTTTTCTGTGTGACTTATTTCACTTAGAATCGTCGTACCTAAATCCACTCATCGTGCTGCTACTAGCCTTATGACGTGGATTTCATGGCTGAGTGATATTCCATTGTACATGAGGACCACCACTTCTTTATCCATTTTTCGCTTTGCTAGGATATTTAAGGTGTGATGAAGTGGGGGTTCTTGTCAACAGAGCAGCCCTAAACTTTGGGGTGCCTGTGTCTTGCTGATTTTTAGTTTTCCCAGTTTATACGCCCATGAGTGGAAGTGCCCTATGCTCTCCAAGCTGTGTTTTTTAGATGTTTCAGAACACACCGTACACTTCTCCAGAGTGGCTGTTGGCAAGTTACATCCCACCCATCAGCGTAGCAAGGCTCCCATTTCTCCATGGCCGGTCCTGCATTTCTGGTTTGGACACTTTTTTCCGCATGGCCCTTTTGCCCGCTGGGAAGCGAGACTTCTTTGGAGCGCTGATTGGCCTTTCCAGGTTGCTTGGTTGGCCAAAAAGGGCGTATGCGTTTTTTCCTGAATATATTCAGGAAAAAACGCATACGCCCTTTTTGGCCAAGGGCATCATTGTCCACGTTTTGCCGCTTTTCATGTGCTTTCAAGGCGATTCGAATCTACCTCCTGAAATCTGTTTCCTGCAATTCTGCCTTGCTTTCAAAGCCTCTTCGTTGCCTTCCCTTAATATATTTGTGGACGAGAGGTATCATTTAAAACTCTGCAGGTTTGTGAATTGCAGTGCCCCTGAGCTCCATTTTTCAACTCGCTTTTTTGGGAGCTGGCCGCAAAAGCGCAGGATTGCTTCAGGCCCTCTTCTGGTTCTGGGGGGCAGGCTGAGCTTGTGCTTAATTCTTCTTCCTGATGGGAAAATAGAGTGACCTGTGCCTGTCCCAACACCTAGAGCTAGTCTCTCATTGGTTCCCCCTCTTCCCGTTCATCCTCAGGACAAATTGCAACCTGTACGGAACAGGAGGTTAAAGGTGCTGATTCTCCAAGGAGGGAGATGGCTAGTAAATCGGCTGGAATGGCGAACCCGAGCAAAGGAGATGAGAAATGAGGTGCGTTTTAGAAACCTTTCCCAATCACACGGTGTACCATCTTCTGGGTTTCTCATGCCTGTTTTCGACGTAGGAAGATGCCCTTGAACCTGGAGATTTGGGACCCATGGGATGGGTACCATGCAGTATTACTTGAAAGGGTCTGCGTTGGCTCACCCAACCTCACCGAACCTCTCAGCCCCAAGAGTGTCCACCCTTATGTCGCAATCAGCTGTGGGTCTAGATATGGTCAATCCAGGTTGCATCACAGCCCCTGAACGAATTTTGTAAGAATTTCTCTCTCTTTCACTGCCTTTGTTTCACGGGTTTTGAAAAGTAATTTATTTTTATAATGGGGTTTAGCTGCTTTTCACGGCTGTGTTATGCCGCTTTACACCCCCTTGACTCACTTACAGAGAGATATCAATACATAGTTTGAAGATTATTACTAGTCAGATATATTCTTGTGCGGTGAATAGGGGGTGTTGAGTCCAGTTCACTGAAAAAGGAATAGGTCTTGTCTCTTACATATTGGGTTTATGGAACGGTATCGGAGCTAATTTGAAACCCTTGTTTTATGCATCACCCCACCTCACCTTTCCCGTTCAGCAGCCATAGTGTGTTTTCTAAACGTGTGACTCTGTTCTGTTTTGTAATTCAGTTCAAGTGTAGCGGTTTTTACATTCCCTCTCTAAGTGATATCTTATGATAAGTGTCTTTTTCTGTGTGACTTATTTCACTTAGAATCGTCGTACCTAAATCCACTCATCGTGCTGCTACTAGCCTTATGACGTGGATTTCATGGCTGAGTGATATTCCATTGTACATGAGGACCACCACTTCTTTATCCATTTTTCGCTTTCCTAGGATATTTAAGGTGTAATGAAGTGGGGGTTCTTGTCAACAGAGCAGCCCTAAACTTTGGGGTGCCTGTGTCTTGCTGATTTTTAGTTTTCCCAATTTATACGCCCATGAGTGGAAGTGCCCTATGCTCTCCAAGCTGTGTTTTTTAGATGTTTCAGAACACACCGTACACTTCTCCAGAGTGGCTGTTGGCAATTTACATCCCACCCATCAGCGTAGCAAGGCTCCCATTTCTCCATGGCCGGTCCTGCATTTCTGGTTTGGACACTTTTTTCCGCATGGCCCTTTTGCCCGCTGGGAAGCGAGACTTCTTTGGAGCGCTGATTGGCCTTTCCAGGTTGCTTGGTTGGCCAAAAAGGGCGTATGCGTTTTTTCCTGAATATATTCAGGAAAAAACGCATACGCCCTTTTTGGCCAAGGGCATCATTGTCCACGTTTTGCCGCTTTTCATGTGCTTTCAAGGCGATTCGAATCTACCTCCTGAAATCTGTTTCCTGCAATTCTGCCTTGCTTTCAAAGCCTCTTCGTTGCCTTCCCTTAATATATTTGTGGACGAGAGGTATCATTTAAAACTCTGCAGGTTTGTGAATTGCAGTGCCCCTGAGCTCCATTTTTCAACTCGCTTTTTTGGGAGCTGGCCGCAAAAGCGCAGGATTGCTTCAGGCCCTCTTCTGGTTCTGGGGGGCAGGCTGAGCTTGTGCTTAATTCTTCTTCCTGATGGGAAAATAGAGTGACCTGTGCCTGTCCCAACACCTAGAGCTAGTCTCTCATTGGTTCCCCCTCTTCCCGTTCATCCTCAGGACAAATTGCAACCTGTACGGAACAGGAGGTTAAAGGTGCTGATTCTCCAAGGAGGGAGATGGCTAGTAAATCGGCTGGAATGGCGAACCCGAGCAAAGGAGATGAGAAATGAGGTGCGTTTTAGAAACCTTTCCCGATCACACGGTGTACCATCTTCTGGGTTTCTCATGCCTGTTTTCGACGTAGGAAGATGCCCTTGAACCTGGAGATTTGGGACCCATGGGATGGGTACCAGGCAGTATTACTTGAAAGGGTCTGCGTTGGCTCACCCAACCTCACCGAACCTCTCAGCCCCAAGAGTGTCCACCCTTATGTCTCAATCAGCTGTGGGTCTAGATATGGTCAATCCAGGTTGCATCACAGCCCCTGAACGAATTTTGTAAGAATTTCTCTCTCTTTCACTGCCTTTGTTTCACGGGTTTTGAAAAGTAATTTATTTTTATAATGGGGTTTAGCTGCTTTTCACGGCTGTGTTTATGCCGCTTTACACCCCCTTGACTCACTTACAGAGAGATATCAATACATAGGTTTGAAGATTCTTACTAGTCAGATATATTCTTGTGCGGTGAATAGGGGGTGTTGAGTCCAGTTCACTGAAAAAGGAATAGGTCTTGTCTCTTACATATTGGGTTTATGGAACGGTATCGGAGCTAATTTGAAACCCTTGTTTTATGCATCACCCCACCTCACCTTTCCCGTTCAGCAGCCATAGTGTGTTTTCTGAACGTGTGACTCTGTTCTGTTTTGTAATTCAGTTCAAGTGTAGCGGTTTTTACATTCCCTCTCTAAGTGATATCTTATGATAAGTGTCTTTTTCTGTGTGACTTATTTCACTTAGAATCGTCGTACCTAAATCCACTCATCGTGCTGCTACTAGCCTTATGACGTGGATTTCATGGCTGAGTGATATTCCATTGTACATGAGGACCACAACTTCTTTATCCATTTTTCGCTTTCCTAGGATATTTAAGGTGTAATGAAGTGGGGGTTCTTGTCAACAGAGCAGCCCTAAACTTTGGGGTGCCTGTGTCTTGCTGATTTTTAGTTTTCCCAATTTATACGCCCATGAGTGGAAGTGCCCTATGCTCTCCAAGCTGTGTTTTTTAGATGTTTCAGAACACACCGTACACTTCTCCAGAGTGGCTGTTGGCAAGTTACATCCCACCCATCAGCGTAGCAAGGCTCCCATTTCTCCATGGCCGGTCCTGCATTTCTGGTTTGGACACTTTTTTCCGCATGGCCCTTTTGCCCGCTGGGAAGCGAGACTTCTTTGGAGCGCTGATTGGCCTTTCCAGGTTGCTTGGTTGGCCAAAAAGGGCGTATGCGTTTTTTCCTGAATATATTCAGGAAAAAACGCATACGCCCTTTTTGGCCAAGGGCATCATTGTCCACGTTTTGCCGCTTTTCATGTGCTTTCAAGGCGATTCGAATCTACCTCCTGAAATCTGTTTCCTGCAATTCTGCCTTGCTTTCAAAGCCTCTTCGTTGCCTTCCCTTAATATATTTGTGGACGAGAGGTATCATTTAAAACTCTGCAGGTTTGTGAATTGCAGTGCCCCTGAGCTCCATTTTTCAACTCGCTTTTTTGGGAGCTGGCCGCAAAAGCGCAGGATTGCTTCAGGCCCTCTTCTCGTTCTGGGGGGCAGGCTGAGCTTGTGCTTAATTCTTCTTCCTGATGGGAAAATAGAGTGACCTGTGCCTGTCCCAACACCTAGAGCTAGTCTCTCATTGGTTCCCCCTCTTCCCGTTCATCCTCAGGACAAATTGCAACCTGTACGGAACAGGAGGTTAAAGGTGCTGATTCTCCAAGGAGGGAGATGTCTAGTAAATCGGCTGGAATGGCGAACCCGAGCAAAGGAGATGAGAAATGAGGTGCGTTTTAGAAACCTTTCCCGATCACACGGTGTACCATCTTCTGGGTTTCTCATGCCTGTTTTCGACGTAGGAAGATGCCCTTGAACCTGGAGATTTGGGTCCCATGGGATGGGTACCATGCAGTATTACTTGAAAGGGTCTGCGTTGGCTCACCCAACCTCACCGAACCTCTCAGCCCCAAGAGTGTCCACCCTTATGTCTCAATCAGCTGTGGGTCTAGATATGGTCAATCCAGGTTGCATCACAGCCCCTGAACGAATTTTGTAAGAATTTCTCTCTCTTTCACTGCCTTTGTTTCACGGGTTTTGAAAAGTAATTTATTTTTATAATGGGGTTTAGCTGCTTTTCACGGCTGTGTTTATGCCGCTTTACACCCCCTTGACTCACTTACAGAGAGATATCAATACATAGGTTTGAAGATTCTTACTAGTCAGATATATTCTTGTGCGGTGAATAGGGGGTGTTGAGTCCAGTTCACTGAAAAAGGAATAGGTCTTGTCTCTTACATATTGGGTTTATGGAACGGTATCGGAGCTAATTTGAAACCCTTGTTTTATGCATCACCCCACCTCACCTTTCCCGTTCAGCAGCCATAGTGTGTTTTCTGAACGTGTGACTCTGTTCTGTTTTGTAATTCAGTTCAAGTGTAGCGGTTTTTACATTCCCTCTCTAAGTGATATCTTATGATAAGTGTCTTTTTCTGTGTGACTTATTTCACTTAGAATCGTCGTACCTAAATCCACTCATCGTGCTGCTACTAGCCTTATGACGTGGATTTCATGGCTGAGTGATATTCCATTGTACATGAGGACCACCACTTCTTTATCCATTTTTCGCTTTCCTAGGATATTTAAGGTGTGATGAAGTGGGGGTTCTTGTCAACAGAGCAGCCCTAAACTTTGGGGTTCCTGTGTCTTGCTGATTTTTAGTTTTCCCAGTTTATACGCCCATGAGTGGAAGTGCCCTATGCTCTCCAAGCTGTGTTTTTTAGATGTTTCAGAACACACCGTACACTTCTCCAGAGTGGCTGTTGGCAAGTTACATCCCACCCATCAGCGTAGCAAGGCTCCCATTTCTCCATGGCCGGTCCTGCATTTCTGGTTTGGACACTTTTTTCCGCATGGCCCTTTTGCCCGCTGGGAAGCGAGACTTCTTTGGAGCGCTGATTGGCCTTTCCAGGTTGCTTGGTTGGCCAAAAAGGGCGTATGCGTTTTTTCCTGAATATATTCAGGAAAAAACGCATACGCCCTTTTTGGCCAAGGGCATCATTGTCCACGTTTTGCCGCTTTTCATGTGCTTTCAAGGCGATTCGAATCTACCTCCTGAAATCTGTTTCCTGCAATTCTGCCTTGCTTTCAAAGCCTCTTCGTTGCCTTCCCTTAATATATTTGTGGACGAGAGGTATCATTTAAAACTCTGCAGGTTTGTGAATTGCAGTGCCCCTGAGCTCCATTTTTCAACTCGCTTTTTTGGGAGCTGGCCGCAAAAGCGCAGGATTGCTTCAGGCCCTCTTCTGGTTCTGGGGGGCAGGCTGAGCTTGTGCTTAATTCTTCTTCCTGATGGGAAAATAGAGTGACCTGTGCCTGTCCCAACACCTAGAGCTAGTCTCTCATTGGTTCCCCCTCTTCCCGTTCATCCTCAGGACAAATTGCAACCTGTACGGAACAGGAGGTTAAAGGTGCTGATTCTCCAAGGAGGGAGATGGCTAGTAAATCGGCTGGAATGGCGAACCCGAGCAAAGGAGATGAGAAATGAGGTGCGTTTTAGAAACCTTTCCCGATCACACGGTGTACCATCTTCTGGGTTTCTCATGCCTGTTTTCGACGTAGGAAGATGCCCTTGAACCTGGAGATTTGGGACCCATGGGATGGGTACCAGGCAGTATTACTTGAAAGGGTCTGCGTTGGCTCACCCAACCTCACCGAACCTCTCAGCCCCAAGAGTGTCCACCCTTATGTCTCAATCAGCTGTGGGTCTAGATATGGTCAATCCAGGTTGCATCACAGCCCCTGAACGAATTTTGTAAGAATTTCTCTCTCTTTCACTGCCTTTGTTTCACGGGTTTTGAAAAGTAATTTATTTTTATAATGGGGTTTAGCTGCTTTTCACGGCTGTGTTTATGCCGCTTTACACCCCCTTGACTCACTTACAGAGAGATATCAATACATAGGTTTGAAGATTCTTACTAGTCAGATATATTCTTGTGCGGTGAATAGGGGGTGTTGAGTCCAGTTCACTGAAAAAGGAATAGGTCTTGTCTCTTACATATTGGGTTTATGGAACGGTATCGGAGCTAATTTGAAACCCTTGTTTTATGCATCACCCCACCTCACCTTTCCCGTTCAGCAGCCATAGTGTGTTTTCTGAACGTGTGACTCTGTTCTGTTTTGTAATTCAGTTCAAGTGTAGCGGTTTTTACATTCCCTCTCTAAGTGATATCTTATGATAAGTGTCTTTTTCTGTGTGACTTATTTCACTTAGAATCGTCGTACCTAAATCCACTCATCGTGCTGCTACTAGCCTTATGACGTGGATTTCATGGCTGAGTGATATTCCATTGTACATGAGGACCACAACTTCTTTATCCATTTTTCGCTTTCCTAGGATATTTAAGGTGTAATGAAGTGGGGGTTCTTGTCAACAGAGCAGCCCTAAACTTTGGGGTGCCTGTGTCTTGCTGATTTTTAGTTTTCCCAATTTATACGCCCATGAGTGGAAGTGCCCTATGCTCTCCAAGCTGTGTTTTTTAGATGTTTCAGAACACACCGTACACTTCTCCAGAGTGGCTGTTGGCAAGTTACATCCCACCCATCAGCGTAGCAAGGCTCCCATTTCTCCATGGCCGGTCCTGCATTTCTGGTTTGGACACTTTTTTCCGCATGGCCCTTTTGCCCGCTGGGAAGCGAGACTTCTTTGGAGCGCTGATTGGCCTTTCCAGGTTGCTTGGTTGGCCAAAAAGGGCGTATGCGTTTTTTCCTGAATATATTCAGGAAAAAACGCATACGCCCTTTTTGGCCAAGGGCATCATTGTCCACGTTTTGCCGCTTTTCATGTGCTTTCAAGGCGATTCGAATCTACCTCCTGAAATCTGTTTCCTGCAATTCTGCCTTGCTTTCAAAGCCTCTTCGTTGCCTTCCCTTAATATATTTGTGGACGAGAGGTATCATTTAAAACTCTGCAGGTTTGTGAATTGCAGTGCCCCTGAGCTCCATTTTTCAACTCGCTTTTTTGGGAGCTGGCCGCAAAAGCGCAGGATTGCTTCAGGCCCTCTTCTGGTTCTGGGGGGCAGGCTGAGCTTGTGCTTAATTCTTCTTCCTGATGGGAAAATAGAGTGACCTGTGCCTGTCCCAACACCTAGAGCTAGTCTCTCATTGGTTCCCCCTCTTCCCGTTCATCCTCAGGACAAATTGCAACCTGTACGGAACAGGAGGTTAAAGGTGCTGATTCTCCAAGGAGGGAGATGTCTAGTAAATCGGCTGGAATGGCGAACCCGAGCAAAGGAGATGAGAAATGAGGTGCGTTTTAGAAACCTTTCCCGATCACACGGTGTACCATCTTCTGGGTTTCTCATGCCTGTTTTCGACGTAGGAAGATGCCCTTGAACCTGGAGATTTGGGACCCATGGGATGGGTACCATGCAGTATTACTTGAAAGGGTCTGCGTTGGCTCACCCAACCTCACCGAACCTCTCAGCCCCAAGAGTGTCCACCCTTATGTCTCAATCAGCTGTGGGTCTAGATATGGTCAATCCAGGTTGCATCACAGCCCCTGAACGAATTTTGTAAGAATTTCTCTCTCTTTCACTGCCTTTGTTTCACGGGTTTTGAAAAGTAATTTATTTTTATAATGGGGTTTAGCTGCTTTTCACGGCTGTGTTTATGCCGCTTTACACCCCCTTGACTCACTTACAGAGAGATATCAATACATAGGTTTGAAGATTCTTACTAGTCAGATATATTCTTGTGCGGTGAATAGGGGGTGTTGAGTCCAGTTCACTGAAAAAGGAATAGGTCTTGTCTCTTACATATTGGGTTTATGGAACGGTATCGGAGCTAATTTGAAACCCTTGTTTTATGCATCACCCCACCTCACCTTTCCCGTTCAGCAGCCATAGTGTGTTTTCTGAACGTGTGACTCTGTTCTGTTTTGTAATTCAGTTCAAGTGTAGCGGTTTTTACATTCCCTCTCTAAGTGATATCTTATGATAAGTGTCTTTTTCTGTGTGACTTATTTCACTTAGAATCGTCGTACCTAAATCCACTCATCGTGCTGCTACTAGCCTTATGACGTGGATTTCATGGCTGAGTGATATTCCATTGTACATGAGGACCACCACTTCTTTATCCATTTTTCTCTTTCCTAGGATATTTAAGGTGTAATGAAGTGGGGGTTCTTGTCAACAGAGCAGCCCTAAACTTTGGGGTGCCTGTGTCTTGCTGATTTTTAGTTTTCCCAATTTATACGCCCATGAGTGGAAGTGCCCTATGCTCTCCAAGCTGTGTTTTTTAGATGTTTCAGAACACACCGTACACTTCTCCAGAGTGGCTGTTGGCAAGTTACATCCCACCCATCAGCGTAGCAAGGCTCCCATTTCTCCATGGCCGGTCCTGCATTTCTGGTTTGGACACTTTTTTCCACATGGCCCTTTTGCCCGCTGGGAAGCGAGACTTCTTTGGAGCGCTGATTGGCCTTTCCAGGTTGCTTGGTTGGCCAAAAAGGGCGTATGCGTTTTTTCCTGAATATATTCAGGAAAAAACGCATACGCCCTTTTTGGCCAAGGGCATCATTGTCCACGTTTTGCCGCTTTTCATGTGCTTTCAAGGCGATTCGCATCTACCTCCTGAAATATGTTTCCTGCAATTCTGCCTTGCTTTCAAAGCCTCTTCGTTGCCTTCCCTTAATATATTTGTGGACGAGAGGTATCATTTAAAACTCTGCAGGTTTGTGAATTGCAGTGCCCCTGAGCTCCATTTTTCAACTCGCTTTTTTGGGAGCTGGCCGCAAAAGCGCAGGATTGCTTCAGGCCCTCTTCTGGTTCTGGGGGGCAGGCTGAGCTTGTGCTTAATTCTTCTTCCTGATGGGAAAATAGAGTGACCTGTGCCTGTCCCAACACCTAGAGCTAGTCTCTCATTGGTTCCCCCTCTTCCCGTTCATCCTCAGGACAAATTGCAACCTGTACAGAACAGGAGGTTAAAGGTGCTGATTCTCCAAGGAGGGAGATGGCTAGTAAATCGGCTGGAATGGCGAACCCGAGCAAAGGAGATGAGAAATGAGGTGCGTTTTAGAAACCTTTCCCGATCACACGGTGTACCATCTTCTGGGTTTCTCATGCCTGTTTTCGACGTAGGAAGATGCCCTTGAACCTGGAGATTTGGGACCCATGGGATGGGTACCATGCAGTATTACTTGAAAGGGTCTGCGTTGGCTCACCCAACCTCACCGAACCTCTCAGCCCCAAGAGTGTCCACCCTTATGTCTCAATCAGCTGTGGGTCTAGATATGGTCAATCCAGGTTGCATCACAGCCCCTGAACGAATTTTGTAAGAATTTCTCTCTCTTTCACTGCCTTTGTTTCACGGGTTTTGAAAAGTAATTTATTTTTATAATGGGGTTTAGCTGCTTTTCACGGCTGTGTTTATGCCGCTTTACACCCCCTTGACTCACTTACAGAGAGATATCAATACATAGGTTTGAAGATTCTTCCTAGTCAGATATATTCTTGTGCGGTGAATAGGGGGTGTTGAGTCCAGTTCACTGAAAAAGAAATAGGTCTTCTCTCTTACATATTGGGTTTATGGAACGGTATCGGAGCTAATTTGAATCCCTTGTTTTATGCATCACCCCACCTCACCTTTCCCGTTCAGCAGCCATAGTGTGTTTTCTAAACGTGTGACTCTGTTCTGTTTTGTAATTCAGTTCAAGTGTAGCGGTTTTTACATTCCCTCTCTAAGTGATATCTTATGATAAGTGTCTTTTTCTGTGTGACTTATTTCACTTAGAATCGTCGTACTTAAATCCACTCATCGTGCTGCTACTAGCCTTATGACGTGGATTTCCTGGCTGCGTGATATTCCATTGTACATGAGGACCACAACTTCTTTATCCATTTTTCTCTTTCCTAGGATATTTAAGGTGTAATGAAGTGGGGGTTCTTGTCAACAGAGCAGCCCTAAACTTTGGGGTGCCTGTGTCTTGCTGATTTTTAGTTTTCCCAATTTATACGCCCATGAGTGGAAGTGCCCTATGCTCTCCAAGCTGTGTTTTTTAGATGTTTCAGAACACACCGTACACTTCTCCAGAGTGGCTGTTGGCAATTTACATCCCACCCATCAGCGTAGCAAGGCTCCCATTTCTCCATGGCCGGTCCTGCATTTCTGGTTTGGACACTTTTTTCCGCATGGCCCTTTTGCCCGCTGGGAAGCGAGACTTCTTTGGAGCGCTGATTGGCCTTTCCAGGTTGCTTGGTTGGCCAAAAAGGGCGTATGCGTTTTTTCCTGAATATATTCAGGAAAAAACGCATACGCCCTTTTTGGCCAAGGGCATCATTGTCCACGTTTTGCCGCTTTTCATGTGCTTTCAAGGCGATTCGAATCTACCTCCTGAAATCTGTTTCCTGCAATTCTGCCTTGCTTTCAAAGCCTCTTCGTTGCCTTCCCTTAATATATTTGTGGACGAGAGGTATCATTTAAAACTCTGCAGGTTTGTGAATTGCAGTGTCCCTGAGCTCCATTTTTCAACTCGCTTTTTTGGGAGCTGGCCGCAAAAGCGCAGGATTGCTTCAGGCCCTCTTCTGGTTCTGGGGGGCAGGCTGAGCTTGTGCTTAATTCTTCTTCCTGATGGGAAAATAGAGTGACCTGTGCCTGTCCCAACACCTAGAGCTAGTCTCTCATTGGTTCCCCCTCTTCCCGTTCATCCTCAGGACAAATTGCAACCTGTACGGAACAGGAGGTTAAAGGTGCTGATTCTCCAAGGAGGGAGATGGCTAGTAAATCGGCTGGAATGGCGAACCCGAGCAAAGGAGATGAGAAATGAGGTGCGTTTTAGAAACCTTTCCCGATCACACGGTGTACCATCTTCTGGGTTTCTCATGCCTGTTTTCGACGTAGGAAGATGCCCTTGAACCTGGAGATTTGGGACCCATGGGATGGGTACCATGCAGTATTACTTGAAAGGGTCTGCGTTGGCTCACCCAACCTCACCGAACCTCTCAGCCCCAAGAGTGTCCACCCTTATGTCTCAATCAGCTGTGGGTCTAGATTTGGTCAATCCAGGTTGCATCACAGCCCCTGAACGAATTTTGTAAGAATTTCTCTCTCTTTCACTGCCTTTGTTTCACGGGTTTTGAAAAGTAATTTATTTTTATAATGGGGTTTAGCTGCTTTTCACGGCTGTGTTTATGCCGCTTTACACCCCCTTGACTCACTTACAGAGAGATATCAATACATAGGTTTGAAGATTCTTCCTAGTCAGATATATTCTTGTGCGGTGAATAGGGGGTGTTGAGTCCAGTTCACTGAAAAAGGAATAGGTCTTGTCTCTTACATATTGGGTTTATGGAACGGTATCGGAGCTAATTTGAAACCCTTGTTTTATGCATCACCCCACCTCACCTTTCCCGTTCAGCAGCCATAGTGTGTTTTCTAAACGTGTGACTCTGTTCTGTTTTGTAATTCAGTTCAAGTGTAGCGGTTTTTACATTCCCTCTCTAAGTGATATCTTATGATAAGTGTCTTTTTCTGTGTGACTTATTTCACTTAGAATCGTCGTACTTAAATCCACTCATCGTGCTGCTACTAGCCTTATGACGTGGATTTCATGGCTGAGTGATATTCCATTGTACATGAGGACCACAACTTCTTTATCCATTTTTCGCTTTCCTAGGATATTTAAGGTGTAATGAAGTGGGGGTTCTTGTCAACAGAGCAACCCTAAACTTTGGGGTGCCTGTGTCTTGCTGATTTTTAGTTTTCCCAATTTATACGCCCATGAGTGGAAGTGCCCTTTGCTCTCCAAGCTGTGTTTTTTAGATGTTTCAGAACACACCGTACACTTCTCCAGAGTGGCTGTTGGCAATTTACATCCCACCCATCAGCGTAGCAAGGCTCCCATTTCTCCATGGCCGGTCCTGCATTTCTGGTTTGGACACTTTTTTCCGCATGGCCCTTTTGCCCGCTGGGAAGCGAGACTTCTTTGGAGCGCTGATTGGCCTTTCCAGGTTGCTTGGTTGGCCAAAAAGGGCGTATGCGTTTTTTCCTGAATATATTCAGGAAAAAACGCATACGCCCTTTTTGGCCAAGGGCATCATTGTCCACGTTTTGCCGCTTTTCATGTGCTTTCAAGGCGATTCGAATCTACCTCCTGAAATCTGTTTCCTGCAATTCTGCCTTGCTTTCAAAGCCTCTTCGTTGCCTTCCCTTAATATATTTGTGGACGAGAGGTATCATTTAAAACTCTGCAGGTTTGTGAATTGCAGTGCCCCTGAGCTCCATTTTTCAACTCGCTTTTTTGGGAGCTGGCCGCAAAAGCGCAGGATTGCTTCAGGCCCTCTTCTGGTTCTGGGGGGCAGGCTGAGCTTGTGCTTAATTCTTCTTCCTGATGGGAAAATAGAGTGACCTGTGCCTGTCCCAACACCTAGAGCTAGTCTCTCATTGGTTCCCCCTCTTCCCGTTCATCCTCAGGACAAATTGCAACCTGTACGGAACAGGAGGTTAAAGGTGCTGATTCTCCAAGGAGGGAGATGGCTAGTAAATCGGCTGGAATGGCGAACCCGAGCAAAGGAGATGAGAAATGAGGTGCGTTTTAGAAACCTTTCCCGATCACACGGTGTACCATCTTCTGGGTTTCTCATGCCTGTTTTCGACGTAGGAAGATGCCCTTGAACCTGGAGATTTGGGACCCATGGGATGGGTACCATGCAGTACTACTTGAAAGGGTCTGCGTTGGCTCACCCAACCTCACCGAACCTCTCAGCCCCAAGAGTGTCCACCCTTATGTCTCAATCAGCTGTGGGTCTAGATATGGTCAATCCAGGTTGCATCACAGCCCCTGAACGAATTTTGTAAGAATTTCTCTCTCTTTCACTGTCTTTGTTTCACGGGTTTTGAAAAGTAATTTATTTTTATAATGGGGTTTAGCTGCTTTTCACGGCTGTGTTTATGCCGCTTTACACCCCCTTGACTCACTTACAGAGAGATATCAATACATAGGTTTGAAGATTCTTACTAGTCAGATATATTCTTGTGCGGTGAATAGGGGGTGTTGAGTCCAGTTCACTGAAAAAGGAATAGGTCTTGTCTCTTACATATTGGGTTTATGGAACGGTATCGGAGCTAATTTGAAACCCTTGTTTTATGCATCACCCCACCTCACCTTTCCCGTTCAGCAGCCATAGTGTGTTTTCTAAACGTGTGACTCTGTTCTGTTTTCTAATTCAGTTGAAGTGTAGGCGGTTTTTACATTCCCTCTCTAAGTGATATCTTATGATAAGTGTCTTTTTCTGTGTGACTTATTTCACTTAGAATCGTCGTACCTAAATCCACTCATCGTGCTGCTACTAGCCTTATGACGTGGATTTCATGGCTGAGTGATATTCCATTGTACATGAGGACCACCACTTCTTTATCCATTTTTCTCTTTCCTAGGATATTTAAGGTGTAATGAAGTGGGGGTTCTTGTCAACAGAGCAGCCCTAAACTTTGTGGTGCCTGTGTCTTGCTGATTTTTAGTTTTCCCAATTTATACGCCCATGAGTGGAAGTGCCCTATGCTCTCCAAGCTGTGTTTTTTAGATGTTTCAGAACACACCGTACACTTCTCCAGAGTGGCTGTTGGCAATTTACATCCCACCCATCAGCGTAGCAAGGCTCCCATTTCTCCATGGCCGGTCCTGCATTTCTGGTTTGGACACTTTTTTCCGCATGGCCCTTTTGCCCGCTGGGAAGCGAGACTTCTTTGGAGCGCTGATTGGCCTTTCCAGGTTGCTTGGTTGGCCAAAAAGGGCGTATGCGTTTTTTCCTGAATATATTCAGGAAAAAACGCATACGCCCTTTTTGGCCAAGGGCATCATTGTCCACGTTTTGCCGCTTTTCATGTGCTTTCAAGGCGATTCGAATCTACCTCCTGAAATCTGTTTCCTGCAATTCTGCCTTGCTTTCAAAGCCTCTTCGTTGCCTTCCCTTAATATATTTGTGGACGAGAGGTATCATTTAAAACTCTGCAGGTTTGTGAATTGCAGTGCCCCTGAGCTCCATTTTTCAACTCGCTTTTTTGGGAGCTGGCCGCAAAAGCGCAGGATTGCTTCAGGCCCTCTTCTGGTTCTGGGGGGCAGGCTGAGCTTGTGCTTAATTCTTCTTCCTGATGGGAAAATAGAGTGACCTGTGCCTGTCCCAACACCTAGAGCTAGTCTCTCATTGGTTCCCCCTCTTCCCCTTCATCCTCAGGACAAATTGCAACCTGTACGGAACAGGAGGTTAAAGGTGCTGATTCTCCAAGGAGGGAGATGGCTAGTAAATCGGCTGGAATGGCGAACCCGAGCAAAGGAGATGAGAAATGAGGTGCGTTTTAGAAACCTTTCCCGATCACACGGTGTACCATCTTCTGGGTTTCTCATGCCTGTTTTCGACGTAGGAAGATGCCCTTGAACCTGGAGATTTGGGACCCATGGGATGGGTACCATGCAGTATTACTTGAAAGGGTCTGCGTTGGCTCACCCAACCTCACCGAACCTCTCAGCCCCAAGAGTGTCCACCCTTATGTCTCAATCAGCTGTGGGTCTAGATATGGTCAATCCAGGTTGCATCACAGCCCCTGAACGAATTTTGTAAGAATTTCTCTCTCTTTCACTGTCTTTGTTTCACGGGTTTTGAAAAGTAATTTATTTTTATATTGGGGTTTAGCTGCTTTTCACGGCTGTGTTTATGCCGCTTTACACCCCCTTGACTCACTTACGGAGAGATATCAATACATAGGTTTGAAGATTCTTACTAGTCAGATATATTCTTTTGCGGTGAATAGGGGGTGTTGAGTCCAGTTCACTGAAAAAGGAATAGGTCTTGTCTCTTACATATTGGGTTTATGGAACGGTATCGGAGCTAATTTGAAACCCTTGTTTTATGCATCACCCCACCTCACCTTTCCCGTTCAGCAGCCATAGTGTGTTTCCTAAACGTGTGACTCTGTTCTGTTTTGTAATTCAGTTCAAGTGTAGCGGTTTTTACATTCCCTCTCTAAGTGATATCTTATGATAAGTGTCTTTTTCTGTGTGACTTATTTCACTTAGAATCGTCGTACCTAAATCCACTCATCGTGCTGCTACTAGCCTTATGACGTGGATTTCATGGCTGAGTGATATTCCATTGTACATGAGGACCACAACTTCTTTATCCATTTTTCGCTTTCCTAGGATATTTAAGGTGTAATGAAGTGGGGGTTCTTGTCAACAGAGCAGCCCTAAACTGTGGGGTGCCTGTGTCTTGCTGATTTTTAGTTTTCCCAATTTATACGCCCATGAGTGGAAGTGCCCTATGCTCTCCAAGCTGTGTTTTTTAGATGTTTCAGAACACACCGTACACTTCTCCAGAGTGGCTGTTGGCAATTTACATCCCACCCATCAGCGTAGCAAGGCTCCCATTTCTCCATGGCCGGTCCTGCATTTCTGGTTTGGACACTTTTTTCCGCATGGCCCTTTTGCCCGCTGGGAAGCGAGACTTCTTTGGAGCACTGATTGGCCTTTCCAGGTTGCTTGGTTGGCCAAAAAGGGCGTATGCGTTTTTTCCTGAATATATTCAGGAAAAAACGCATACGCCCTTTTTGGCCAAGGGCATCATTGTCCACGTTTTGCCGCTTTTCATGTGCTTTCAAGGCGATTCGAATCTACCTCCTGAAATCTGTTTCCTGCAATTCTGCCTTTCTTTCAAAGCCTCTTCGTTGCCTTCCCTTAGTATATTTGTGGACGAGAGGTATCATTTAAAACTCTGCAGGTTTGTGAATTGCAGTGCCCCTGAGCTCCATTTTTCAACTCGCTTTTTTGGGAGCTGGCCGCAAAAGCGCAGGATTGCTTCAGGCCCTCTTCTGGTTCTGGGGGGCAGGCTGAGCTTGTGCTTAATTCTTCTTCCTGATGGGAAAATAGAGTGACCTGTGCCTGTCCCAACACCTAGAGCTAGTCTCTCATTGGTTCCCCCTCTTCCCGTTCATCCTCAGGACAAATTGCAACCTGTACGGAACAGGAGGTTAAAGGTGCTGATTCTCCAAGGAGGGAGATGGCTAGTAAATCGGTTGGAATGGCGAACCCGAGCAAAGGAGATGAGAAATGAGGTGCGTTTTAGAAACCTTTCCCGATCACACGGTGTACCATCTTCTGGGTTTCTCATGCCTGTTTTCGACGTAGGAAGATGCCCTTGAACCTGGAGATTTGGGACCCATGGGATGGGTACCATGCAGTATTACTTGAAAGGGTCTGCGTTGGCTCACCCAACCTCACCGAACCTCTCAGCCCCAAGAGTGTCCACCCTTATGTCTCAATCAGCTGTGGGTCTAGATATAGTCAATCCAGGTTGCATCACAGCCCCTGAACGAATTTTGTAAGAATTTCTCTCTCTTTCACTGTCTTTGTTTAACGGGTTTTGAAAAGTAATTTATTTTTATAATGGGGTTTAGCTGCTTTTCACGGTTGTGTTTATGCCGCTTTACACACCATTGACTCACTTACGGAGAGATATCAATACATAGGTTTGATGATTCTTACTAGTCAGATATATTCTTGTGCGGTGAATAGGGGGTGTTGAGTCCAGTTCACTGAGCAAGGAGTAGGTCTTGTCTATTACATATTGGGTTTATAGAACGGTATCTGAGCTAATTTGAAACCCTTGTTTTATGCATCACCCCACCTCACCTTGCCCGTTCAGCAGCCATAGTGTGTTTTCTAAACGTGTGACTCTGTTCTGTTTTGTAATTCAGTTCAAGTGTAGCGGTTTTTACATTCCCTCTCTAAGTGATATCTTATGATAAGTGTCTTTTTCTGTGTGACTTATTTCACTTAGAATCGTCGTACCTAAATCCACTCATCGTGCTGCTACTAGCCTTATGACGTGGATTTCATGGCTGAGTGATATTCCATTGTACATGAGGACCACAACTTCTTTATCCATTTTTCTCTTTCCTAGGATATTTAAGGTGTAATGAAGTGGGGGTTCTTGTCAACAGAGCAGCCCTAAACTTTGGGGTGCCTGTGTCTTGCTGATTTTTAGTTTTCCCAATTTATACGCCCATGAGTGGAAGTGCCCTATGCCCTCCAAGCTGTGTTTTTTAGATGTTTCAGAACACACCGTACACTTCTCCAGAGAGGCTGTTGGCAATTTACATCCCACCCATCAGCGTAGCAAGGCTCCCATTTCTCCATGGCCGGTCCTGCATTTCTGGTTTGGACACTTTTTTCCGCATGGCCCTTTTGCCCGCTGGGAAGCGAGACTTCTTTGGAGCGCTGATTGGCCTTTTCAGGTTGCTTGGTTGGCCAAAAAGGGCGTATGCGTTTTTTCCTGAATATATTCAGGAAAAAACGCATACGCCCTTTTTGGCCAAGGGCATCATTGTCCACGTTTTGCCGCTTTTCATGTGCTTTCAAGGCGATTCGAATCTACCTCCTGAAATCTGTTTCCTGCAATTCTGCCTTGCTTTCAAAGCCTCTTCGTTGCCTTCCCTTAGTATATTTGTGGACGAGAGGTATCATTTAAAACTCTGCAGGTTTGTGAATTGCAGTGCCCCTGAGCTCCATTTTTCAACTCGCTTTTTTGGGGAGCTGGCCGCAAAAGCGCAGGATTGCTTCAGGCCCTCTTCTGGTTCTGGGGGGCAGGCTGAGCTTGTGCTTAATTCTTCTTCCTGATGGGAAAATAGAGTGACCTGTGCCTGTCCCAACACCTAGAGCTAGTCTCTCATTGGTTCCCCCTCTTCCCGTTCATCCTCAGGACAAATTGCAACCTGTACGGAACAGGAGGTTAAAGGTGCTGATTCTCCAAGGAGGGAGATGGCTAGTAAATCGGCTGGAATGGCGAACCCGAGCAAAGGAGATGAGAAATGAGGTGCGTTTTAGAAACCTTTCCCGATCACACGGTGTACCATCTTCTGGGTTTCTCATGCCTGTTTTCGACGTAGGAAGATGCCCTTGAACCTGGAGATTTGGGACCCATGGGATGGGTACCATGCAGTATTACTTGAAAGGGTCTGCGTTGGCTCACCCAACCTCACCGAACCTCTCAGCCCCAAGAGTGTCCACCCTTATGTCTCAATCAGCTGTGGGTCTAGATATGGTCAATCCAGGTTGCATCACAGCCCCTGAACGAATTTTGTAAGAATTTCTCTCTCTTTCACTGCCTTTGTTTCACGGGTTTTGAAAAGTAATTTATTTTTATAATGGGGTTTAGCTGCTTTTCACGGCTGTGTTTATGCCGCTTTACACCCCCTTGACTCACTTACGGAGAGATATCAATACATAGGTTTGAAGATTCTTACTAGTCAGATATATTCTTGTGCAGTGAATAGGGGGTGTTGAGTCCAGTTCACTGAAAAAGGAATAGGTCTTGTCTCTTACATATTGGGTTTATGGAACGGTATCGGAGCTAATTTGAAACCCTTGTTTTATGCATCACCCCACCTCACCTTTCCCGTTCAGCAGCCATAGTGTGTTTTCTGAACGTGTGACTCTGTTCTCTTTTGTAATTCAGTTCAAGTGTAGCGGTTTTTACATTCCCTCTCTAAGTGATATCTTATGATAAGTGTCTTTTTCTGTGTGACTTATTTCACTTAGAATCGTCGTACCTAAATCCACTCATCGTGCTGCTACTAGCCTTATGACGTGGATTTCATGGCTGAGTGATATTCCATTGTACATGAGGACCACAACTTCTTTATTCATTTTTCGCTTTCCTAGGATATTTAAGGTGTAATGAAGTGGGGGTTCTTGTCAACAGAGCAGCCCTAAACTTTGGGGTGCCTGTGTCTTGCTGATTTTTAGTTTTCCCAATTTATACGCCCATGAGTGGAAGTGCCCTATGCTCTCCAAGCTGTGTTTTTTAGATGTTTCAGAACACACCGTACACTTCTCCAGAGTGGCTGTTGGCAATTTACATCCCACCCATCAGCGTAGCAAGGCTCCCATTTCTCCATGGCCGGTCCTGCATTTCTGGTTTGGACACTTTTTTCCGCATGGCCCTTTTGCCCGCTGGGAAGCGAGACTTCTTTGGAGCGCTGATTGGCCTTTCCAGGTTGCTTGGTTGGCCAAAAAGGGCGTATGCGTTTTTTCCTGAATATATTCAGGAAAAAACGCATACGCCCTTTTTGGCCAAGGGCATCATTGTCCACGTTTTGCCGCTTTTCATGTGCTTTCAAGGCGATTCGAATCTACCTCCTGAAATCTGTTTCCTGCAATTCTGCCTTGCTTTCAAAGCCTCTTCGTTGCCTTCCCTTAATATATTTGTGGACGAGAGGTATCATTTAAAACTCTGCAGGTTTGTGAATTGCAGTGCCCCTGAGCTCCATTTTTCAACTCGCTTTTTTGGGAGCTGGCCGCAAAAGCGCAGGATTGCTTCAGGCCCTCTTCTGGTTCTGGGGGGCAGGCTGAGCTTGTGCTTAATTCTTCTTCCTGATGGGAAAATAGAGTGACCTTTGCCTGTCCCAACCCCTAGAGCTAGTCTCTCATTGGTACCCCTCTTCCCGTTCATCCTCAGGACAAATTGCAACCTGTACGGAACAGGAGGTTAAAGGTGCTGATTCTCCAAGGAGGGAGATGGCTAGTAAATCGGCTGGAATGGCGAACCCGAGCAAAGGAGATGAGAAATGAGGTGCGTTTTAGAAACCTTTCCCGATCACACGGTGTACCATCTTCTGGGTTTCTCATGCCTGTTTTCGACGTAGGAAGATGCCCTTGAACCTGGAGATTTGGGACCCATGGGATGGGTACCATGCAGTATTACTTGAAAGGGTCTGCGTTGGCTCACCCAACCTCACCGAACCTCTCAGCCCCAAGAGTGTCCACCCTTATGTCTCAATCAGCTGTGGGTCTAGATATGGTCAATCCAGGTTGCATCACAGCCCCTGAACGAATTTTGTAAGAATTTCTCTCTCTTTCACTGTCTTTGTTTCACGGGTTTTGAAAAGTAATTTATTTTTATAATGGGGTTTAGCTGCTTTTCACGGCTGTGTTTATGCCGCTTTACACCCCCTTGACTCACTTACGGAGAGATATCAATACATAGGTTTGAAGATTCTTACTAGTCAGATATATTCTTGTGCGGTGAATAGGGGGTGTTGAGTCCAGTTCACTGAAAAAGGAATAGGTCTTGTCTCTTACATATTGGGTTTATGGAACGGTATCGGAGCTAATTTGAAACCCTTGTTTTATGGATCACCCCACCTCACCTTTCCCGTTCAGCAGCCATAGTGTGTTTTCTAAACGTGTGACTCTGTTCTGTTTTGTAATTCAGTTCAAGTGTAGGCGGTTTTTACATTCCCTCTCTAAGTGATATCTTATGATAAGTGTCTTTTTCTGTGTGACTTATTTCACTTAGAATCATCGTACCTAAATCCACTCATCGTGCTGCTACTAGCCTTATGACGTGGATTTCATGGCTGAGTGATATTCCATTGTACATGAGGACCACAACTTCTTTATCCATTTTTCTCTTTCCTAGGATATTTAAGGTGTAATGAAGTGGGGGTTCTTGTCAACAGAGCAGCCCTAAACTGTGGGGTGCCTGTGTCTTGCTGATTTTTAGTTTTCCCAATTTATACGCCCATGAGTGGAAGTGCCCTATGCTCTCCAAGCTGTGTTTTTTAGATGTTTCAGAACACACCGTACACTTCTCCAGAGTGGCTGTTGGCAATTTACATCCCACCCATCAGCGTAGCAAGGCTCCCATTTCTCCATGGCCGGTCCTGCATTTCTGGTTTGGACACTTTTTTCCGCATGGCCCTTTTGCCCGCTGGGAAGCGAGACTTCTTTGGAGCGCTGATTGGCCTTTCCAGGTTGCTTGGTTGGCCAAAAAGGGCGTATGCGTTTTTTCCTGAATATATTCAGGAAAAAACGCATACGCCCTTTTTGGCCAAGGGCATCATTGTCCACGTTTTGCCGCTTTTCATGTGCTTTCAAGGCGATTCGAATCTACCTCCTGAAATCTGTTTCCTGCAATTCTGCCTTGCTTTCAAAGCCTCTTCGTTGCCTTCCCTTAATATATTTGTGGACGAGAGGTATCATTTAAAACTCTGCAGGTTTGTGAATTGCAGTGTCCCTGAGCTCCATTTTTCAACTCGCTTTTTTGGGAGCTGGCCGCAAAAGCGCAGGATTGCTTCAGGCCCTCTTCTGGTTCTGGGGGGCAGGCTGAGCTTGTGCTTAATTCTTCTTCCTGATGGGAAAATAGAGTGACCTGTGCCTGTCCCAACACCTAGAGCTAGTCTCTCATTGGTTCCCCCTCTTCCCGTTCATCCTCAGGACAAATTGCAACCTGTACGGAACAGGAGGTTAAAGGTGCTGATTCTCCAAGGAGGGAGATGGCTAGTAAATCGGCTGGAATGGCGAACCCGAGCAAAGGAGATGAGAAATGAGGTGCGTTTTAGAAACCTTTCCCGATCACACGGTGTACCATCTTCTGGGTTTCTCATGCCTGTTTTCGACGTAGGAAGATGCCCTTGAACCTGGAGATTTGGGACCCATGGGATGGGTACCATGCAGTATTACTTGAAAGGGTCTGCGTTGGCTCACCCAACCTCACCGAACCTCTCAGCCCCAAGAGTGTCCACCCTTATGTCTCAATCAGCTGTGGGTCTAGATATGGTCAATCCAGGTTGCATCACAGCCCCTGAACGAATTTTGTAAGAATTTCTCTCTCTTTCACTGCCTTTGTTTCACGGGTTTTGAAAAGTAATTTATTTTTATAATGGGGTTTAGCTGCTTTTCACGGCTGTGTTTATGCCGCTTTACACCCCCTTGACTCACTTACAGAGAGATATCAATACATAGGTTTGAAGATTCTTACTAGTCAGATATATTCTTGTGCGGTGAATAGGGGGTGTTGAGTCCAGTTCACTGAAAAAGGAATAGGTCTTGTCTCTTACATATTGGGTTTATGGAACGGTATCTGAGCTAATTTGAAACCCTTGTTTTATGCATCACCCCACCTCACCTTTCCCGTTCAGCAGCCATAGTGTGTTTTCTAAACGTGTGACTCTGTTCTGTTTTGTAATTCAGTTCAAGTGTAGCGGTTTTTACATTCCCTCTCTAAGTGATATCTTATGATAAGTGTCTTTTTCTGTGTGACTTATTTCACTTAGAATCGTCGTACCTAAATACACTCATCGTGCTGCTACTAGCCTTATGACGTGGATTTCATGGCTGAGTGATATTCCATTGTACATGAGGACCACCACTTCTTTATCCATTTTTCTCTTTCCTAGGATATTTAAGGTGTAATGAAGTGGGGGTTCTTGTCAACAGAGCAGCCCTAAACTTTGGGGTGCCTGTGTCTTGCTGATTTTTAGTTTTCCCAATTTATACGCCCATGAGTGGAAGTGCCCTATGCCCTCCAAGCTGTGTTTATTAGATGTTTCAGAACACACCGTACACTTCTCCAGAGAGGCTGTTGGCAATTTACATCCCACCCATCAGCGTAGCACGGCTCCCATTTCTCCATGGCCGGTCCTGCATTTCTGGTTTGGACACTTTTTCCGCATGGCCCTTTTGCCCGCTGGGAAGCGAGACTTCTTTGGAGCGCTGATTGGCCTTTCCAGGTTGCTTGGTTGGCCAAAAAGGGCGTATGCGTTTTTTCCTGAATATATTCAGGAAAAAACGCATACGCCCTTTTTGGCCAAGGGCATCATTGTCCACGTTTTGCCGCTTTTCATGTGCTTTCAAGGCGATTCGAATCTACCTCCTGAAATCTGTTTCCTGCAATTCTGCCTTGCTTTCAAAGCCTCTTCGTTGCCTTCCCTTAATATATTTGTGGACGAGAGGTATCATTTAAAACTCTGCAGGTTTGTGAATTGCAGTGCCCCTGAGCTCCATTTTTCAACTCGCTTTTTTGGGAGCTGGCCGCAAAAGCGCAGGATTGCTTCAGGCCCTCTTCTGGTTCTGGGGGGCAGGCTGAGCTTGTGCTTAATTCTTCTTCCTGATGGGAAAATAGAGTGACCTGTGCCTGTCCCAACCCCTAGAGCTAGTCTCTCATTGGTTCCCCCTCTTCCCGTTCATCCTCAGGACAAATTGCAACCTGTACGGAACAGGAGGTTAAAGGTGCTGATTCTCCAAGGAGGGAGATGGCTAGTAAATCGGCTGGAATGGCGAACCCGAGCAAAGGAGATGAGAAATGAGGTGCGTTTTAGAAACCTTTCCCGATCACACGGTGTACCATCTTCTGGGTTTCTCATGCCTGTTTTCGACGTAGGAAGATGCCCTTGAACCTGGAGATTTGGGACCCATGGGATGGGTACCATGCAGTATTACTTGAAAGGGTCTGCGTTGGCTCACCCAACCTCACCGAACCTCTCAGCCCCAAGAGTGTCCACCCTTATGTCTCAATCAGCTGTGGGTCTAGATATGGTCAATCCAGGTTGCATCACAGCCCCTGAACGAATTTTGCAAGAATTTCTCTCTCTTTCACTGCCTTTGTTTCACGGGTTTTGAAAAGTAATTTATTTTTATAATGGGGTTTAGCTGCTTTTCACGGCTGTGTTTATGCCGCTTTACACCCCCTTGACTCACTTACAGAGAGATATCAATACATAGGTTTGAAGATTCTTACTAGTCAGATATATTCTTGTGCGGTGAATAGGGGGTGTTGAGTCCAGTTCACTGAAAAAGGAATAGGTCTTGTCTCTTACATATTGGGTTTATGGAACGGTATCGGAGCTAATTTGAAACCCTTGTTTTATGCATCACCCCACCTCACCTTTCCCGTTCAGCAGCCATAGTGTGTTTTCTAAACGTGTGACTCTGTTCTGTTTTGTAATTCAGTTCAAGTGTAGGCGGTTTTTACATTCCCTCTCTAAGTGATATCTTATGATAAGTGTCTTTTTCTGTGTGACTTATTTCACTTAGAATCGTCGTACCTAAATCCACTCATCGTGCTGCTACTAGCCTTATGACGTGGATTTCATGGCTGAGTGATATTCCATTGTACATGAGGACCACCACTTCTTTATCCATTTTTCTCTTTCCTAGGATATTTAAGGTGTAATGAAGTGGGGGTTCTTGTCAACAGAGCAGCCCTAAACTTTGGGGTGCCTGTGTCTTGCTGATTTTTAGTTTTCCCAATTTATACGCCCATGAGTGGAAGTGCCCTATGCCCTCCAAGCTGTGTTTATTAGATGTTTCAGAACACACCGTACACTTCTCCAGAGAGGCTGTTGGCAATTTACATCCCACCCATCAGCGTAGCAAGGCTCCCATTTCTCCATGGCCGGTCCTGCATTTCTGGTTTGGACACTTTTTCCGCATGGCCCTTTTGCCCGCTGGGAAGCGAGACTTCTTTGGAGCGCTGATTGGCATTTCCAGGTTGCTTGGTTGGCCAAAAAGGGCGTATGCGTTTTTTCCTGAATATATTCAGGAAAAAACGCATACGCCCTTTTTGGCCAAGGGCATCATTGTCCACGTTTTGCCGCTTTTCATGTGCTTTCAAGGCGATTCGAATCTACCTCCTGAAATCTGTTTCCTGCAATTCTGCCTTGCTTTCAAAGCCTCTTCGTTGCCTTCCCTTAATATATTTGTGGACGAGAGGTATCATTTAAAACTCTGCAGGTTTGTGAATTGCAGTGCCCCTGAGCTCCATTTTTCAACTCGCTTTTTTGGGAGCTGGCCGCAAAAGCGCAGGATTGCTTCAGGCCCTCTTCTGGTTCTGGGGGGCAGGCTGAGCTTGTGCTTAATTCTTCTTCCTGATGGGAAAATAGAGTGACCTGTGCCTGTCCCAACCCCTAGAGCTAGTCTCTCATTGGTTCCCCCTCTTCCCGTTCATCCTCAGGACAAATTGCAACCTGTACGGAACAGGAGGTTAAAGGTGCTGATTCTCCAAGGAGGGAGATGGCTAGTAAATCGGCTGGAATGGCGAACCCGAGCAAAGGAGATGAGAAATGAGGTGCGTTTTAGAAACCTTTCCCGATCACACGGTGTACCATCTTCTGGGTTTCTCATGCCTGTTTTCGACGTAGGAAGATGCCCTTGAACCTGGAGATTTGGGACCCATGGGATGGGTACCATGCAGTATTACTTGAAAGGGTCTGCGTTGGCTCACCCAACCTCACCGAACCTCTCAGCCCCAAGAGTGTCCACCCTTATGTCTCAATCAGCTGTGGGTCTAGATATGGTCAATCCAGGTTGCATCACAGCCCCTGAACGAATTTTGCAAGAATTTCTCTCTCTTTCACTGCCTTTGTTTCACGGGTTTTGAAAAGTAATTTATTTTTATAATGGGGTTTAGCTGCTTTTCACGGCTGTGTTTATGCCGCTTTACACCCCCTTGACTCACTTACAGAGAGATATCAATACATAGGTTTGAAGATTCTTACTAGTCAGATATATTCTTGTGCGGTGAATAGGGGGTGTTGAGTCCAGTTCACTGAAAAAGGAATAGGTCTTGTCTCTTACATATTGGGTTTATGGAACGGTATCGGAGCTAATTTGAAACCCTTGTTTTATGCATCACCCCACCTCACCTTTCCCGTTCAGCAGCCATAGTGTGTTTTCTAAACGTGTGACTCTGTTCTGTTTTGTAATTCAGTTCAAGTGTAGGCGGTTTTTACATTCCCTCTCTAAGTGATATCTTATGATAAGTGTCTTTTTCTGTGTGACTTATTTCACTTAGAATCGTCGTACCTAAATCCACTCATCGTGCTGCTACTAGCCTTATGACGTGGATTTCATGGCTGAGTGATATTCCATTGTACATGAGGACCACCACTTCTTTATCCATTTTTCTCTTTCCTAGGATATTTAAGGTGTAATGAAGTGGGGGTTCTTGTCAACAGAGCAGCCCTAAACTTTGGGGTGCCTGTGTCTTGCTGATTTTTAGTTTTCCCAATTTATACGCCCATGAGTGGAAGTGCCCTATGCCCTCCAAGCTGTGTTTATTAGATGTTTCAGAACACACCGTACACTTCTCCAGAGAGGCTGTTGGCAATTTACATCCCACCCATCAGCGTAGCAAGGCTCCCATTTCTCCATGGCCGGTCCTGCATTTCTGGTTTGGACACTTTTTCCGCATGGCCCTTTTGCCCGCTGGGAAGCGAGACTTCTTTGGAGCGCTGATTGGCATTTCCAGGTTGCTTGGTTGGCCAAAAAGGGCGTATGCGTTTTTTCCTGAATATATTCAGGAAAAAACGCATACGCCCTTTTTGGCCAAGGGCATCATTGTCCACGTTTTGCCGCTTTTCATGTGCTTTCAAGGCGATTCGAATCTACCTCCTGAAATCTGTTTCCTGCAATTCTGCCTTGCTTTCAAAGCCTCTTCGTTGCCTTCCCTTAATATATTTGTGGACGAGAGGTATCATTTAAAACTCTGCAGGTTTGTGAATTGCAGTGCCCCTGAGCTCCATTTTTCAACTCGCTTTTTTGGGAGCTGGCCGCAAAAGCGCAGGATTGCTTCAGGCCCTCTTCTGGTTCTGGGGGGCAGGCTGAGCTTGTGCTTAATTCTTCTTCCTGATGGGAAAATAGAGTGACCTGTGCCTGTCCCAACCCCTAGAGCTAGTCTCTCATTGGTTCCCCCTCTTCCCGTTCATCCTCAGGACAAATTGCAACCTGTACGGAACAGGAGGTTAAAGGTGCTGATTCTCCAAGGAGGGAGATGGCTAGTAAATCGGCTGGAATGGCGAACCCGAGCAAAGGAGATGAGAAATGAGGTGCGTTTTAGAAACCTTTCCCGATCACACGGTGTACCATCTTCTGGGTTTCTCATGCCTGTTTTCGACGTAGGAAGATGCCCTTGAACCTGGAGATTTGGGACCCATGGGATGGGTACCATGCAGTATTACTTGAAAGGGTCTGCGTTGGCTCACCCAACCTCACCGAACCTCTCAGCCCCAAGAGTGTCCACCCTTATGTCTCAATCAGCTGTGGGTCTAGATATGGTCAATCCAGGTTGCATCACAGCCCCTGAACGAATTTTGCAAGAATTTCTCTCTCTTTCACTGCCTTTGTTTCACGGGTTTTGAAAAGTAATTTATTTTTATAATGGGGTTTAGCTGCTTTTCACGGCTGTGTTTATGCCGCTTTACACCCCCTTGACTCACTTACAGAGAGATATCAATACATAGGTTTGAAGATTCTTACTAGTCAGATATATTCTTGTGCGGTGAATAGGGGGTGTTGAGTCCAGTTCACTGAAAAAGGAATAGGTCTTGTCTCTTACATATTGGGTTTATGGAACGGTATCGGAGCTAATTTGAAACCCTTGTTTTATGCATCACCCCACCTCACCTTTCCCGTTCAGCAGCCATAGTGTGTTTTCTAAACGTGTGACTCTGTTCTGTTTTGTAATTCAGTTCAAGTGTAGGCGGTTTTTACATTCCCTCTCTAAGTGATATCTTATGATAAGTGTCTTTTTCTGTGTGACTTATTTCACTTAGAATCGTCGTACCTAAATCCACTCATCGTGCTGCTACTAGCCTTATGACGTGGATTTCATGGCTGAGTGATATTCCATTGTACATGAGGACCACAACTTCTTTATCCATTTTTCTCTTTCCTAGGATATTTAAGGTGTAATGAAGTGGGGGTTCTTGTCAACAGAGCAGCCCTAAACTTTGGGGTGCCTGTGTCTTGCTGATTTTTAGTTTTCCCAATTTATACGCCCATGAGTGGAAGTGCCCTATGCTCTCCAAGCTGTGTTTTTTAGATGTTTCAGAACACACCGTACACTTCTCCAGAGTGGCTGTTGGCAATTTACATCCCACCCATCAGCGTAGCAAGGCTCCCATTTCTCCATGGCCGGTCCTGCATTTCTGGTTTGGACACTTTTTTCCGCATGGCCCTTTTGCCCGCTGGGAAGCGAGACTTCTTTGGAGCGCTGATTGGCCTTTCCAGGTTGCTTGGTTGGCCAAAAAGGGCGTATGCGTTTTTTCCTGAATATATTCAGGAAAAAACGCATACGCCCTTTTTGGCCAAGGGCATCATTGTCCACGTTTTGCCGCTTTTCATGTGCTTTCAAGGCGATTCGAATCTACCTCCTGAAATCTGTTTCCTGCAATTCTGCCTTGCTTTCAAAGCCTCTTCGTTGCCTTCCCTTAATATATTTGTGGACGAGAGGTATCATTTAAAACTCTGCAGGTTTGTGAGTTGCAGTGTCCCTGAGCTACATTTTTCAACTCGCTTTTTTGGGAGCTGGCCGCAAAAGCGCAGGATTGCTTCAGGCCCTCTTCTGGTTCCTGGGGGCAGGCTGAGATTGTGCTTAATTCTTCTTCCTGATGGGAAAATAGAGTGACCTGTGCCTGTCCCAACACCTAGAGCTAGTCTCTCATTGGTTCCCCCTCTTCCCGTTCATCCTCAGGACAAATTGCAACCTGTACGGAACAGGAGGTTAAAGGTGCTGATTCTCCAAGGAGGGAGATGGCTAGTAAATCGGCTGGAATGGCGAACCCGAGCAAAGGAGATGAGAAATGAGGTGCGTTTTAGAAACCTTTCCCGATCACACGGTGTACCATCTTCTGGGTTTCTCATGCCTGTTTTCGACGTAGGAAGATGCCCTTGAACCTGGAGATTTGGGACCCATGGGATGGGTACCATGCAGTATTACTTGAAAGGGTCTGCGTTGGCTCACCCAACCTCACCGAACCTCTCAGCCCCAAGAGTGTCCACCCTTATGTCTCAATCAGCTGTGGGTCTAGATATGGTCAATCCAGGTTGCATCACAGCCCCTGAACGAATTTTGTAAGAATTTCTCTCTCTTTCACTGCCTTTGTTTCACGGGTTTTGAAAAGTAATTTATTTTTATAATGGGGTTTAGCTGCTTTTCACGGCTGTGTTTATGCCGCTTTACACCCCCTTGACTCACTTACAGAGAGATATCAATACATAGGTTTGAAGATTCTTACTAGTCAGATATATTCTTGTGCGGTGAATAGGGGGTGTTGAGTCAAGTTCACTGAAAAAGGAATAGGTCTTGTCTCTTACATATTGGGTTTATGGAACGGTATCGGAGCTAATTTGAAACCCTTGTTTTATGCATCACCCCACCTCACCTTTCCCGTTCAGCAGCCATAGTGTGTTTTCTAAACGTGTGACTCTGTTCTGTTTTGTAATTCAGTTCAAGTGTAGCGGTTTTTACATTCCCTCTCTAAGTGATATCTTATGATAAGTGTCTTTTTCTGTGTGACTTATTTCACTTAGAATCGTCGTACCTAAATCCACTCATCGTGCTGCTACTAGCCTTATGACGTGGATTTCATGGCTGAGTGATATTCCATTGTACATGAGGACCACCACTTCTTTATCCATTTTTCTCTTTCCTAGGATATTTAAGGTGTAATGAAGTGGGGGTTCTTGTCAACAGAGCAGCCCTAAACTTTGGGGTGCCTGTGTCTTGCTGATTTTTAGTTTTCCCAATTTATACGCCCATGAGTGGAAGTGCCCTATGCTCTCCAAGCTGTGTTTTTTAGATGTTTCAGAACACACCGTACACTTCTCCAGAGTGGCTGTTGGCAATTTACATCCCACCCATCAGCGTAGCAATGCTCCCATTTCTCCATGGCAGGTCCTGCATTTCTGGTTTGGACACTTTTTTCCGCATGGCCCTTTTGCCCGCTGGGAAGCGAGACTTCTTTGGAGCGCTGATTGGCCTTTCCAGGTTGCTTGGTTGGCCAAAAAGGGCGTATGCGTTTTTTCCTGAATATATTCAGGAAAAAACGCATACGCCCTTTTTGGCCAAGGGCATCATTGTCCACGTTTTGCCGCTTTTCATGTGCTTTCAAGGCGATTCGAATCTACCTCCTGAAATCTGTTTCCTGCAATTCTGCCTTGCTTTCAAAGCCTCTTCGTTGCCTTCCCTTAATATATTTGTGGACGAGAGGTATCATTTAAAACTCTGCAGGTTTGTGAATTGCAGTGCCCCTGAGCTCCATTTTTCAACTCGATTTTTGGGAGCTGGCCGCAAAAGCGCAGGATTGCTTCAGGCCCTCTTCTGGTTCTGGGGGGCAGGCTGAGCTTGTGCTTAATTCTTCTTCCTGATGGGAAAATAGAGTGACCTGTGCCTGTCCCAACCCCTAGAGCTAGTCTCTCATTGGTTCCCCCTCTTCCCGTTCATCCTCAGGACAAATTGCAACCTGTACGGAACAGGAGGTTAAAGGTGCTGATTCTCCAAGGAGGGAGATGGCTAGTAAATCGGCTGGAATGGCGAACCCGAGCAAAGGAGATGAGAAATGAGGTGCGTTTTAGAAACCTTTCCCGATCACACGGTGTACCATCTTCTGGGTTTCTCATGCCTGTTTTCGACGTAGGAAGATGCCCTTGAACCTGGAGATTTGGGACCCATGGGATGGGTACCATGCAGTATTACTTGAAAGGGTCTGCGTTGGCTCACCCAACCTCACCGAACCTCTCAGCCCCAAGAGTGTCCACCCTTATGTCTCAATCAGCTGTGGGTCTAGATATGGTCAATCCAGGTTGCATCACAGCCCCTGAACGAATTTTGTAAGAATTTCTCTCTCTTTCACTGCCTTTGTTTCACGGGTTTTGAAAAGTAATTTATTTTTATAATGGGGTTTAGCTGCTTTTCACGGCTGTGTTTATGCCGCTTTACACCCCCTTGACTCACTTACAGAGAGATATCAATACATAGGTTTGAAGATTCTTACTAGTCAGATATATTCTTGTGCGGTGAATAGGGGGTGTTGAGTCCAGTTCACTGAAAAAGGAATAGGTCTTGTCTCTTACATATTGGGTTTATGGAACGGTATCGGAGCTAATTTGAAACCCTTGTTTTATGCATCACCCCACCTCACCTTTCCCGTTCAGCAGCCATAGTGTGTTTTCTAAACGTGTGACTCTGTTCTGTTTTGTAATTCAGTTCAAGTGTAGCGGTTTTTACATTCCCTCTCTAAGTGATATCTTATGATAAGTGTCTTTTTCTGTGTGACTTATTTCACTTAGAATCGTCGTACCTAAATCCACTCATCGTGCTGCTACTAGCCTTATGACGTGGATTTCATGGCTGAGTGATATTCCATTGTACATGAGGACCACCACTTCTTTATCCATTTTTCTCTTTCCTAGGATATTTAAGGTGTAATGAAGTGGGGGTTCTTGTCAACAGAGCAGCCCTAAACTTTGGGGTGCCTGTGTCTTGCTGATTTTTAGTTTTCCCAATTTATACGCCCATGAGTGGAAGTGCCCTATGCTCTCCAAGCTGTGTTTTTTAGATGTTTCAGAACACACCGTACACTTCTCCAGAGTGGCTGTTGGCAATTTACATCCCACCCATCAGCGTAGCAATGCTCCCATTTCTCCATGGCAGGTCCTGCATTTCTGGTTTGGACACTTTTTTCCGCATGGCCCTTTTGCCCGCTGGGAAGCGAGACTTCTTTGGAGCGCTGATTGGCCTTTCCAGGTTGCTTGGTTGGCCAAAAAGGGCGTATGCGTTTTTTCCTGAATATATTCAGGAAAAAACGCATACGCCCTTTTTGGCCAAGGGCATCATTGTCCACGTTTTGCCGCTTTTCATGTGCTTTCAAGGCGATTCGAATCTACCTCCTGAAATCTGTTTCCTGCAATTCTGCCTTGCTTTCAAAGCCTCTTCGTTGCCTTCCCTTAATATATTTGTGGACGAGAGGTATCATTTAAAACTCTGCAGGTTTGTGAATTGCAGTGCCCCTGAGCTCCATTTTTCAACTCGCTTTTTTGGGAGCTGGCCGCAAAAGCGCAGGATTGCTTCAGGCCCTCTTCTGGTTCTGGGGGGCAGGCTGAGCTTGTGCTTAATTCTTCTTCCTGATGGGAAAATAGAGTGACCTGTGCCTGTCCCAACCCCTAGAGCTAGTCTCTCATTGGTTCCCCCTCTTCCCGTTCATCCTCAGGACAAATTGCAACCTGTACGGAACAGGAGGTTAAAGGTGCTGATTCTCCAAGGAGGGAGATGGCTAGTAAATCGGCTGGAATGGCGAACCCGAGCAAAGGAGATGAGAAATGAGGTGCGTTTTAGAAACCTTTCCCGATCACACGGTGTACCATCTTCTGGGTTTCTCATGCCTGTTTTCGACGTAGGAAGATGCCCTTGAACCTGGAGATTTGGGACCCATGGGATGGGTACCATGCAGTATTACTTGAAAGGGTCTGCGTTGGCTCACCCAACCTCACCGAACCTCTCAGCCCCAAGAGTGTCCACCCTTATGTCTCAATCAGCTGTGGGTCTAGATATGGTCAATCCAGGTTGCATCACAGCCCCTGAACGAATTTTGTAAGAATTTCTCTCTCTTTCACTGCCTTTGTTTCACGGGTTTTGAAAAGTAATTTATTTTTATAATGGGGTTTAGCTGCTTTTCACGGCTGTGTTTATGCCGCTTTACACCCCCTTGACTCACTTACAGAGAGATATCAATACATAGGTTTGAAGATTCGTACTAGTCAGATATATTCTTGTGCGGTGAATAGGGGGTGTTGAGTCCAGTTCACTGAAAAAGGAATAGGTCTTGTCTCTTACATATTGGGTTTATGGAACGGTATCGGAGCTAATTTGAAACCCTTGTTTTATGCATCACCCCACCTCACCTTTCCCGTTCAGCAGCCATAGTGTGTTTTCTAAACGTGTGACTCTGTTCTGTTTTGTAATTCAGTTCAAGTGTAGCGGTTTTTACATTCCCTCTCTAAGTGATATCTTATGATAAGTGTCTTTTTCTGTGTGACTTATTTCACTTAGAATCGTCGTACCTAAATCCACTCATCGTGCTGCTACTAGCCTTATGACGTGGATTTCATGGCTGAGTGATATTCCATTGTACATGAGGACCACAACTTCTTTATCCATTTTTCTCTTTCCTAGGATATTTAAGGTGTAATGAAGTGGGGGTTCTTGTCAACAGAGCAGCCCTAAACTTTGGGGTGCCTGTGTCTTGCTGATTTTTAGTTTTCCCAATTTATACGCCCATGAGTGGAAGTGCCCTATGCTCTCCAAGCTGTGTTTTTTAGATGTTTCAGAACACACCGTACACTTCTCCAGAGTGGCTGTTGGCAATTTACATCCCACCCATCAGCGTAGCAAGGCTCCCATTTCTCCATGGCCGGTCCTGCATTTCTGGTTTGGACACTTTTTTCCGCATGGCCCTTTTGCCCGCTGGGAAGCGAGACTTCTTTGGAGCGCTGATTGGCCTTTCCAGGTTGCTTGGTTGGCCAAAAAGGGCCTATGCGTTTTTTCCTGAATATATTCAGGAAAAAACGCATACGCCCTTTTTGGCCAAGGGCATCATTGTCCACGTTTTGCCGCTTTTCATGTGCTTTCAAGGCGATTCGAATCTACCTCCTGAAATCTGTTTCCTGCAATTCTGCCTTGCTTTCAAAGCCTCTTCGTTGCCTTCCCTTAATATATTTGTGGACGAGAGGTATCATTTAAAACTCTGCAGGTTTGTGAATTGCAGTGCCCCTGAGCTCCATTTTTCAACTCGCTTTTTTGGGAGCTGGCCGCAAAAGCGCAGGATTGCTTCAGGCCCTCTTCTGGTTCTGGGGGGCAGGCTGAGCTTGTGCTTAATTCTTCTTCCTGATGGGAAAATAGAGTGACCTGTGCCTGTCCCAACCCCTAGAGCTAGTCTCTCATTGGTTCCCCCTCTTCCCGTTCATCCTCAGGACAAATTGCAACCTGTACGGAACAGGAGGTTAAAGGTGCTGATTCTCCAAGGAGGGAGATGGCTAGTAAATCGGCTGGAATGGCGAACCCGAGCAAAGGAGATGAGAAATGAGGTGCGTTTTAGAAACCTTTCCCGATCACACGGTGTACCATCTTCTGGGTTTCTCATGCCTGTTTTCGACGTAGGAAGATGCCCTTGAACCTGGAGATTTGGGACCCATGGGATGGGTACCATGCAGTATTACTTGAAAGGGTCTGCGTTGGCTCACCCAACCTCACCGAACCTCTCAGCCCCAAGAGTGTCCACCCTTATGTCTCAATCAGCTGTGGGTCTAGATATGGTCAATCCAGGTTGCATCACAGCCCCTGAACGAATTTTGTAAGAATTTCTCTCTCTTTCACTGCCTTTGTTTCACGGGTTTTGAAAAGTAATTTATTTTTATAATGGGGTTTAGCTGCTTTTCACGGCTGTGTTTATGCCGCTTTACACCCCCTTGACTCACTTACAGAGAGATATCAATACATAGGTTTGAAGATTCTTACTAGTCAGATATATTCTTGTGCGGTGAATAGGGGGTGTTGAGTCCAGTTCACTGAAAAAGGAATAGGTCTTGTCTCTTACATATTGGGTTTATGGAACGGTATCGGAGCTAATTTGAAACCCTTGTTTTATGCATCACCCCACCTCACCTTTCCCGTTCAGCAGCCATAGTGTGTTTTCTAAACGTGTGACTCTGTTCTGTTTTGTAATTCAGTTCAAGTGTAGCGGTTTTTACATTCCCTCTCTAAGTGATATCTTATGATAAGTGTCTTTTTCTGTGTGACTTATTTCACTTAGAATCGTCGTACCTAAATCCACTCATCGTGCTGCTACTAGCCTTATGACGTGGATTTCATGGCTGAGTGATATTCCATTGTACATGAGGACCACCACTTCTTTATCCATTTTTCTCTTTCCTAGGATATTTAAGGTGTAATGAAGTGGGGGTTCTTGTCAACAGAGCAGCCCTAAACTTTGGGGTGCCTGTGTCTTGCTGATTTTTAGTTTTCCCAATTTATACGCCCATGAGTGGAAGTGCCCTATGCTCTCCAAGCTGTGTTTTTTAGATGTTTCAGAACACACCGTACACTTCTCCAGAGTGGCTGTTGGCAATTTACATCCCACCCATCAGCGTAGCAAGGCTCCCATTTCTCCATGGCAGGTCCTGCATTTCTGGTTTGGACACTTTTTTCCGCATGGCCCTTTTGCCCGCTGGGAAGCGAGACTTCTTTGGAGCGCTGATTGGCCTTTCCAGGTTGCTTGGTTGGCCAAAAAGGGCGTATGCGTTTTTTCCTGAATATATTCAGGAAAAAACGCATACGCCCTTTTTGGCCAAGGGCATCATTGTCCACGTTTTGCCGCTTTTCATGTGCTTTCAAGGCGATTCGAATCTACCTCCTGAAATCTGTTTCCTGCAATTCTGCCTTGCTTTCAAAGCCTCTTCGTTGCCTTCCCTTAATATATTTGTGGACGAGAGGTATCATTTAAAACTCTGCAGGTTTGTGAATTGCAGTGCCCCTGAGCTCCATTTTTCAACTCGCTTTTTTGGGAGCTGGCCGCAAAAGCGCAGGATTGCTTCAGGCCCTCTTCTGGTTCTGGGGGGCAGGCTGAGCTTGTGCTTAATTCTTCTTCCTGATGGGAAAATAGAGTGACCTGTGCCTGTCCCAACCCCTAGAGCTAGTCTCTCATTGGTTCCCCCTCTTCCCGTTCATCCTCAGGACAAATTGCAACCTGTACGGAACAGGAGGTTAAAGGTGCTGATTCTCCAAGGAGGGAGATGGCTAGTAAATCGGCTGGAATGGCGAACCCGAGCAAAGGAGATGAGAAATGAGGTGCGTTTTAGAAACCTTTCCCGATCACACGGTGTACCATCTTCTGGGTTTCTCATGCCTGTTTTCGACGTAGGAAGATGCCCTTGAACCTGGAGATTTGGGACCCATGGGATGGGTACCATGCAGTATTACTTGAAAGGGTCTGCGTTGGCTCACCCAACCTCACCGAACCTCTCAGCCCCAAGAGTGTCCACCCTTATGTCTCAATCAGCTGTGGGTCTAGATATGGTCAATCCAGGTTGCATCACAGCCCCTGAACGAATTTTGTAAGAATTTCTCTCTCTTTCACTGCCTTTGTTTCACGGGTTTTGAAAAGTAATTTATTTTTATAATGGGGTTTAGCTGCTTTTCACGGCTGTGTTTATGCCGCTTTACACCCCCTTGACTCACTTACAGAGAGATATCAATACATAGGTTTGAAGATTCTTACTAGTCAGATATATTCTTGTGCGGTGAATAGGGGGTGTTGAGTCCAGTTCACTGAAAAAGGAATAGGTCTTGTCTCTTACATATTGGGTTTATGGAACGGTATCGGAGCTAATTTGAAACCCTTGTTTTATGCATCACCCCACCTCACCTTTCCCGTTCAGCAGCCATAGTGTGTTTTCTAAACGTGTGACTCTGTTCTGTTTTGTAATTCAGTTGAAGTGTAGGCGGTTTTTACATTCCCTCTCTAAGTGATATCTTATGATAAGTGTCTTTTTCTGTGTGACTTATTTCACTTAGAATCGTCGTACCTAAATCCACTCATCGTGCTGCTACTAGCCTTATGACGTGGATTTCATGGCTGAGTGATATTCCATTGTACATGAGGACCACCACTTCTTTATCCATTTTTCTCTTTCCTAGGATATTTAAGGTGTAATGAAGTGGGGGTTCTTGTCAACAGAGCAGCCCTAAACTTTGGGGTGCCTGTGTCTTGCTGATTTTTAGTTTTCCCAATTTATACGCCCATGAGTGGAAGTGCCCTATGCTCTCCAAGCTGTGTTTTTTAGATGTTTCAGAACACACCGTACACTTCTCCAGAGTGGCTGTTGGCAATTTACATCCCACCCATCAGCGTAGCAAGGCTCCCATTTCTCCATGGCCGGTCCTGCATTTCTGGTTTGGACACTTTTTTCCGCATGGCCCTTTTGCCCGCTGGGAAGCGAGACTTCTTTGGAGCGCTGATTGGCCTTTCCAGGTTGCTTGGTTGGCCAAAAAGGGCGTATGCGTTTTTTCCTGAATATATTCAGGAAAAAACGCATACGCCCTTTTTGGCCAAGGGCATCATTGTCCACGTTTTGCCGCTTTTCATGTGCTTTCAAGGCGATTCGAATCTACCTCCTGAAATCTGTTTCCTGCAATTCTGCCTTGCTTTCAAAGCCTCTTCGTTGCCTTCCCTTAATATATTTGTGGACGAGAGGTATCATTTAAAACTCTGCAGGTTTGTGAATTGCAGTGTCCCTGAGCTCCATTTTTCAACTCGCTTTTTTGGGAGCTGGCCGCAAAAGCGCAGGATTGCTTCAGGCCCTCTTCTGGTTCTGGGGGGCAGGCTGAGCTTGTGCTTAATTCTTCTTCCTGATGGGAAAATAGAGTGACCTGTGCCTGTCCCAACACCTAGAGCTAGTCTCTCATTGGTTCCCCCTCTTCCCCTTCATCCTCAGGACAAATTGCAACCTGTACGGAACAGGAGGTTAAAGGTGCTGATTCTCCAAGGAGGGAGATGGCTAGTAAATCGGCTGGAATGGCGAACCCGAGCAAAGGAGATGAGAAATGAGGTGCGTTTTAGAAACCTTTCCCGATCACACGGTGTACCATCTTCTGGGTTTCTCATGCCTGTTTTCGACGTAGGAAGATGCCCTTGAACCTGGAGATTTGGGACCCATGGGATGGGTACCATGCAGTATTACTTGAAAGGGTCTGCGTTGGCTCACCCAACCTCACCGAACCTCTCAGCCCCAAGAGTGTCCACCCTTATGTCTCAATCAGCTGTGGGTCTAGATATGGTCAATCCAGGTTGCATCACAGCCCCTGAACGAATTTTGTAAGAATTTCTCTCTCTTTCACTGCCTTTGTTTCACGGGTTTTGAAAAGTAATTTATTTTTATAATGGGGTTTAGCTGCTTTTCACGGCTGTGTTTATGCCGCTTTACACCCCCTTGACTCACTTACAGAGAGATATCAATACATAGGTTTGAAGATTCTTACTAGTCAGATATATTCTTGTGCGGTGAATAGGGGGTGTTGAGTCCAGTTCACTGAAAAAGGAATAGGTCTTGTCTCTTACATATTGGGTTTATGGAACGGTATCTGAGCTAATTTGAAACCCTTGTTTTATGCATCACCCCACCTCACCTTTCCCGTTCAGCAGCCATAGTGTGTTTTCTGAACGTGTGACTGTGTTCTGTTTTGTAATTCAGTTCAAGTGTAGCGGTTTTTACATTCCCTCTCTAAGTGATATCTTATGATAAGTGTCTTTTTCTGTGTGACTTATTTCAGTTAGAATCGTCGTACATAAATCCACTCATCGTGCTGCTACTAGCCTTATGACGTGGATTTCATGGCTGAGTGATATTCCATTGTACATGAGGACCACCACTTCTTTATCCATTTTTCGCTTTCCTAGGATATTTAAGGTGTAATGAAGTGGGGGTTCTTGTCAACAGAGCAGCCCTAAACTTTGGGGTGCCTGTGTCTTGCTGATTTTTAGTTTTCCCAATTTATACGCCCATGAGTGGAAGTGCCCTATGCTCTCCAAGCTGTGTTTTTTAGATGTTTCAGAACACACCGTACACTTCTCCAGAGTGGCTGTTGGCAATTTACATCCCACCCATCAGCGTAGCAAGGCTCCCATTTCTCCATGGCCGGTCCTGCATTTCTGGTTTGGACACTTTTTTCCGCATGGCCCTTTTGCCCGCTGGGAAGCGAGACTTCTTTGGAGCGCTGATTGGCCTTTCCAGGTTGCTTGGTTGGCCAAAAAGGGCGTATGCGTTTTTTCCTGAATATATTCAGGAAAAAACGCATACGCCCTTTTTGGCCAAGGGCATCATTGTCCACGTTTTGCCGCTTTTCATGTGCTTTCAAGGCGATTCGAATCTACCTCCTGAAATCTGTTTCCTGCAATTCTGCCTTGCTTTCAAAGCCTCTTCGTTGCCTTCCCTTAATATATTTGTGGACGAGAGGTATCATTTAAAACTCTGCAGGTTTGTGAATTGCAGTGTCCCTGAGCTACATTTTTCAACTCGCTTTTTTGGGAGCTGGCCGCAAAAGCGCAGGATTGCTTCAGGCCCTCTTCTGGTTCCTGGGGGCAGGCTGAGCTTGTGCTTAATTCTTCTTCCTGATGGGAAAATAGAGTGACCTGTGCCTGTCCCAACACCTAGAGCTAGTCTCTCATTGGTTCCCCCTCTTCCCGTTCATCCTCAGGACAAATTGCAACCTGTACGGAACAGGAGGTTAAAGGTGCTGATTCTCCAAGGAGGGAGATGGCTAGTAAATCGGCTGGAATGGCGAACCCGAGCAAAGGAGATGAGAAATGAGGTGCGTTTTAGAAACCTTTCCCGATCACACGGTGTACCATCTTCTGGGTTTCTCATGCCTGTTTTCGACGTAGGAAGATGCCCTTGAACCTGGAGATTTGGGACCCATGGGATGGGTACCATGCAGTATTACTTGAAAGGGTCTGCGTTGGCTCACCCAACCTCACCGAACCTCTCAGCCCCAAGAGTGTCCACCCTTATGTCTCAATCAGCTGTGGGTCTAGATATGGTCAATCCAGGTTGCATCACAGCCCCTGAACGAATTTTGTAAGAATTTCTCTCTCTTTCACTGCCTTTGTTTCACGGGTTTTGAAAAGTAATTTATTTTTATAATGGGGTTTAGCTGCTTTTCACGGCTGTGTTTATGCCGCTTTACACCCCCTTGACTCACTTACAGAGAGATATCAATACATAGGTTTGAAGATTCTTACTAGTCAGATATATTCTTGTGCGGTGAATAGGGGGTGTTGAGTCCAGTTCACTGAAAAAGGAATAGGTCTTGTCTCTTACATATTGGGTTTATGGAACGGTATCGGAGCTAATTTGAAACCCTTGTTTTATGCATCACCCCACCTCACCTTTCCCGTTCAGCAGCCATAGTGTGTTTTCTAAACGTGTGACTCTGTTCTGTTTTGTAATTCAGTTCAAGTGTAGCGGTTTTTACATTCCCTCTCTAAGTGATATCTTATGATAAGTGTCTTTTTCTGTGTGACTTATTTCACTTAGAATCGTCGTACCTAAATCCACTCATCGTGCTGCTACTAGCCTTATGACGTGGATTTCATGGCTGAGTGATATTCCATTGTACATGAGGACCACCACTTCTTTATCCATTTTTCTCTTTCCTAGGATATTTAAGGTGTAATGAAGTGGGGGTTCTTGTCAACAGAGCAGCCCTAAACTTTGGGGTGCCTGTGTCTTGCTGATTTTTAGTTTTCCCAATTTATACGCCCATGAGTGGAAGTGCCCTATGCTCTCCAAGCTGTGTTTTTTAGATGTTTCAGAACACACCGTACACTTCTCCAGAGTGGCTGTTGGCAATTTACATCCCACCCATCAGCGTAGCAAGGCTCCCATTTCTCCATGGCAGGTCCTGCATTTCTGGTTTGGACACTTTTTTCCGCATGGCCCTTTTGCCCGCTGGGAAGCGAGACTTCTTTGGAGCGCTGATTGGCCTTTCCAGGTTGCTTGGTTGGCCAAAAAGGGCCTATGCGTTTTTTCCTGAATATATTCAGGAAAAAACGCATACGCCCTTTTTGGCCAAGGGCATCATTGTCCACGTTTTGCCGCTTTTCATGTGCTTTCAAGGCGATTCGAATCTACCTCCTGAAATCTGTTTCCTGCAATTCTGCCTTGCTTTCAAAGCCTCTTCGTTGCCTTCCCTTAATATATTTGTGGACGAGAGGTATCATTTAAAACTCTGCAGGTTTGTGAATTGCAGTGCCCCTGAGCTCCATTTTTCAACTCGCTTTTTTGGGAGCTGGCCGCAAAAGCGCAGGATTGCTTCAGGCCCTCTTCTGGTTCTGGGGGGCAGGCTGAGCTTGTGCTTAATTCTTCTTCCTGATGGGAAAATAGAGTGACCTGTGCCTGTCCCAACCCCTAGAGCTAGTCTCTCATTGGTTCCCCCTCTTCCCGTTCATCCTCAGGACAAATTGCAACCTGTACGGAACAGGAGGTTAAAGGTGCTGATTCTCCAAGGAGGGAGATGGCTAGTAAATCGGCTGGAATGGCGAACCCGAGCAAAGGAGATGAGAAATGAGGTGCGTTTTAGAAACCTTTCCCGATCACACGGTGTACCATCTTCTGGGTTTCTCATGCCTGTTTTCGACGTAGGAAGATGCCCTTGAACCTGGAGATTTGGGACCCATGGGATGGGTACCATGCAGTATTACTTGAAAGGGTCTGCGTTGGCTCACCCAACCTCACCGAACCTCTCAGCCCCAAGAGTGTCCACCCTTATGTCTCAATCAGCTGTGGGTCTAGATATGGTCAATCCAGGTTGCATCACAGCCCCTGAACGAATTTTGTAAGAATTTCTCTCTCTTTCACTGCCTTTGTTTCACGGGTTTTGAAAAGTAATTTATTTTTATAATGGGGTTTAGCTGCTTTTCACGGCTGTGTTTATGCCGCTTTACACCCCCTTGACTCACTTACAGAGAGATATCAATACATAGGTTTGAAGATTCTTACTAGTCAGATATATTCTTGTGCGGTGAATAGGGGGTGTTGAGTCCAGTTCACTGAAAAAGGAATAGGTCTTGTCTCTTACATATTGGGTTTATGGAACGGTATCGGAGCTAATTTGAAACCCTTGTTTTATGCATCACCCCACCTCACCTTTCCCGTTCAGCAGCCATAGTGTGTTTTCTAAACGTGTGACTCTGTTCTGTTTTGTAATTCAGTTCAAGTGTAGGCGGTTTTTACATTCCCTCTCTAAGTGATATCTTATGATAAGTGTCTTTTTCTGTGTGACTTATTTCACTTAGAATCGTCGTACCTAAATCCACTCATCGTGCTGCTACTAGCCTTATGACGTGGATTTCATGGCTGAGTGATATTCCATTGTACATGAGGACCACCACTTCTTTATCCATTTTTCTCTTTCCTAGGATATTTAAGGTGTAATGAAGTGGGGGTTCTTGTCAACAGAGCAGCCCTAAACTTTGGGGTGCCTGTGTCTTGCTGATTTTTAGTTTTCCCAATTTATACGCCCATGAGTGGAAGTGCCCTATGCTCTCCAAGCTGTGTTTTTTAGATGTTTCAGAACACACCGTACACTTCTCCAGAGTGGCTGTTGGCAATTTACATCCCACCCATCAGCGTAGCAAGGCTCCCATTTCTCCATGGCCGGTCCTGCATTTCTGGTTTGGACACTTTTTTCCGCATGGCCCTTTTGCCCGCTGGGAAGCGAGACTTCTTTGGAGCGCTGATTGGCCTTTCCAGGTTGCTTGGTTGGACAAAAAGGGCGTATGCGTTTTTTCCTGAATATATTCAGGAAAAAACGCATACGCCCTTTTTGGCCAAGGGCATCATTGTCCACGTTTTGCCGCTTTTCATGTGCTTTCAAGGCGATTCGAATCTACCTCCTGAAATCTGTTTCCTGCAATTCTGCCTTGCTTTCAAAGCCTCTTCGTTGCCTTCCCTTAATATATTTGTGGACGAGAGGTATCATTTAAAACTCTGCAGGTTTGTGAATTGCAGTGCCCCTGAGCTCCATTTTTCAACTCGCTTTTTTGGGAGCTGGCCGCAAAAGCGCAGGATTGCTTCAGGCCCTCTTCTGGTTCTGGGGGGCAGGCTGAGCTTGTGCTTAATTCTTCTTCCTGATGGGAAAATAGAGTGACCTGTGCCTGTCCCAACACCTAGAGCTAGTCTCTCATTGGTTCCCCCTCTTCCCCTTCATCCTCAGGACAAATAGCAACCTGTACGGAACAGGAGGTTAAAGGTGCTGATTCTCCAAGGAGGGAGATGGCTAGTAAATCGGCTGGAATGGCGAACCCGAGCAAAGGAGATGAGAAATGAGGTGCGTTTTAGAAACCTTTCCCGATCACACGGTGTACCATCTTCTGGGTTTCTCATGCCTGTTTTCGACGTAGGAAGATGCCCTTGAACCTGGAGATTTGGGACCCATGGGATGGGTACCATGCAGTATTACTTGAAAGGGTCTGCGTTGGCTCACCCAACCTCACCGAACATCTCAGCCCCAAGAGTGTCCACCCTTATGTCTCAATCAGCTGTGGGTCTAGATATGGTCAATCCAGGTTGCATCACAGCCCCTGAACGAATTTTGTAAGAATTTCTCTCTCTTTCACTGCCTTTGTTTCACGGGTTTTGAAAAGTAATTTATTTTTATAATGGGGTTTAGCTGCTTTTCACGGCTGTGTTTATGCCGCTTTACACCCCCTTGACTCACTTACAGAGAGATATCAATACATAGGTTTGAAGATTCTTACTAGTCAGATATATTCTTGTGCGGTGAATAGGGGGTGTTGAGTCCAGTTCACTGAAAAAGGAATAGGTCTTGTCTCTTACATATTGGGTTTATGGAACGGTATCTGAGCTAATTTGAAACCCTTGTTTTATGCATCACCCCACCTCACCTTTCCCGTTCAGCAGCCATAGTGTGTTTTCTGAACGTGTGACTGTGTTCTGTTTTGTAATTCAGTTCAAGTGTAGCGGTTTTTACATTCCCTCTCTAAGTGATATCTTATGATAAGTGTCTTTTTCTGTGTGACTTATTTCAGTTAGAATCGTCGTACATAAATCCACTCATCGTGCTGCTACTAGCCTTATGACGTGGATTTCATGGCTGAGTGATATTCCATTGTACATGAGGACCACCACTTCTTTATCCATTTTTCGCTTTCCTAGGATATTTAAGGTGTAATGAAGTGGGGGTTCTTGTCAACAGAGCAGCCCTAAACTTTGGGGTGCCTGTGTCTTGCTGATTTTTAGTTTTCCCAATTTATACGCCCATGAGTGGAAGTGCCCTATGCTCTCCAAGCTGTGTTTTTTAGATGTTTCAGAACACACCGTACACTTCTCCAGAGTGGCTGTTGGCAATTTACATCCCACCCATCAGCGTAGCAAGGCTCCCATTTCTCCATGGCCGGTCCTGCATTTCTGGTTTGGACACTTTTTTCCGCATGGCCCTTTTGCCCGCTGGGAAGCGAGACTTCTTTGGAGCGCTGATTGGCCTTTCCAGGTTGCTTGGTTGGCCAAAAAGGGCGTATGCGTTTTTTCCTGAATATATTCAGGAAAAAACGCATACGCCCTTTTTGGCCAAGGGCATCATTGTCCACGTTTTGCCGCTTTTCATGTGCTTTCAAGGCGATTCGAATCTACCTCCTGAAATCTGTTTCCTGCAATTCTGCCTTGCTTTCAAAGCCTCTTCGTTGCCTTCCCTTAATATATTTGTGGACGAGAGGTATCATTTAAAACTCTGCAGGTTTGTGAATTGCAGTGTCCCTGAGCTACATTTTTCAACTCGCTTTTTTGGGAGCTGGCCGCAAAAGCGCAGGATTGCTTCAGGCCCTCTTCTGGTTCCTGGGGGCAGGCTGAGCTTGTGCTTAATTCTTCTTCCTGATGGGAAAATAGAGTGACCTGTGCCTGTCCCAACACCTAGAGCTAGTCTCTCATTGGTTCCCCCTCTTCCCGTTCATCCTCAGGACAAATTGCAACCTGTACGGAACAGGAGGTTAAAGGTGCTGATTCTCCAAGGAGGGAGATGGCTAGTAAATCGGCTGGAATGGCGAACCCGAGCAAAGGAGATGAGAAATGAGGTGCGTTTTAGAAACCTTTCCCGATCACACGGTGTACCATCTTCTGGGTTTCTCATGCCTGTTTTCGACGTAGGAAGATGCCCTTGAACCTGGAGATTTGGGACCCATGGGATGGGTACCATGCAGTATTACTTGAAAGGGTCTGCGTTGGCTCACCCAACCTCACCGAACCTCTCAGCCCCAAGAGTGTCCACCCTTATGTCTCAATCAGCTGTGGGTCTAGATATGGTCAATCCAGGTTGCATCACAGCCCCTGAACGAATTTTGTAAGAATTTCTCTCTCTTTCACTGCCTTTGTTTCACGGGTTTTGAAAAGTAATTTATTTTTATAATGGGGTTTAGCTGCTTTTCACGGCTGTGTTTATGCCGCTTTACACCCCCTTGACTCACTTACAGAGAGATATCAATACATAGGTTTGAAGATTCTTCCTAGTCAGATATATTCTTGTGCGGTGAATAGGGGGTGTTGAGTCCAGTTCACTGAAAAAGGAATAGGTCTTGTCTCTTACATATTGGGTTTATGGAACGGTATCGGAGCTAATTTGAAACCCTTGTTTTATGCATCACCCCACCTCACCTTTCCCGTTCAGCAGCCATAGTGTGTTTTCTAAACGTGTGACTCTGTTCTGTTTTGTAATTCAGTTCAAGTGTAGCGGTTTTTACATTCCCTCTCTAAGTGATATCTTATGATAAGTGTCTTTTTCTGTGTGACTTATTTCACTTAGAATCGTCGTACCTAAATCCACTCATCGTGCTGCTACTAGCCTTATGACGTGGATTTCATGGCTGAGTGATATTCCATTGTACATGAGGACCACCACTTCTTTATCCATTTTTCTCTTTCCTAGGATATTTAAGGTGTAATGAAGTGGGGGTTCTTGTCAACAGAGCAGCCCTAAACTTTGGGGTGCCTGTGTCTTGCTGATTTTTAGTTTTCCCAATTTATACGCCCATGAGTGGAAGTGCCCTATGCTCTCCAAGCTGTGTTTTTTAGATGTTTCAGAACACACCGTACACTTCTCCAGAGTGGCTGTTGGCAATTTACATCCCACCCATCAGCGTAGCAAGGCTCCCATTTCTCCATGGCAGGTCCTGCATTTCTGGTATAGACACTTTTTTCCGCATGGCCCTTTTGCCCGCTGGGAAGCGAGACTTCTTTGGAGCGCTGATTGGCCTTTCCAGGTTGCTTGGTTGGCCAAAAAGGGCGTATGCGTTTTTTCCTGAATATATTCAGGAAAAAACGCATACGCCCTTTTTGGCCAAGGGCATCATTGTCCACGTTTTGCCGCTTTTCATGTGCTTTCAAGGCGATTCGAATCTACCTCCTGAAATCTGTTTCCTGCAATTCTGCCTTGCTTTCAAAGCCTCTTCGTTGCCTTCCCTTAATATATTTGTGGACGAGAGGTATCATTTAAAACTCTGCAGGTTTGTGAATTGCAGTGCCCCTGAGCTCCATTTTTCAACTCGCTTTTTTGGGAGCTGGCCGCAAAAGCGCAGGATTGCTTCAGGCCCTCTTCTGGTTCTGGGGGGCAGGCTGAGCTTGTGCTTAATTCTTCTTCCTGATGGGAAAATAGAGTGACCTGTGCCTGTCCCAACCCCTAGAGCTAGTCTCTCATTGGTTCCCCCTCTTCCCGTTCATCCTCAGGACAAATTGCAACCTGTACGGAACAGGAGGTTAAAGGTGCTGATTCTCCAAGGAGGGAGATGGCTAGTAAATCGGCTGGAATGGCGAACCCGAGCAAAGGAGATGAGAAATGAGGTGTGTTTTAGAAACCTTTCCCGATCACACGGTGTACCATCTTCTGGGTTTCTCATGCCTGTTTTCGACGTAGGAAGATGCCCTTGAACCTGGAGATTTGGGACCCATGGGATGGGTACCATGCAGTATTACTTGAAAGGGTCTGCGTTGGCTCACCCAACCTCACCGAACCTCTCAGCCCCAAGAGTGTCCACCCTTATGTCTCAATCAGCTGTGGGTCTAGATATGGTCAATCCAGGTTGCATCACAGCCCCTGAACGAATTTTGCAAGAATTTCTCTCTCTTTCACTGCCTTTGTTTCACGGGTTTTGAAAAGTAATTTATTTTTATAATGGGGTTTAGCTGCTTTTCACGGCTGTGTTTATGCCGCTTTACACCCCCTTGACTCACTTACAGAGAGATATCAATACATAGGTTTGAAGATTCTTACTAGTCAGATATATTCTTGTGCGGTGAATAGGGGGTGTTGAGTCCAGTTCACTGAAAAAGGAATAGGTCTTGTCTCTTACATATTGGGTTTATGGAACGGTATCGGAGCTAATTTGAAACCCTTGTTTTATGCATCACCCCACCTCACCTTTCCCGTTCAGCAGCCATAGTGTGTTTTCTGAACGTGTGACTCTGTTCTGTTTTGTAATTCAGTTCAAGTGTAGCGGTTTTTACATTCCCTCTCTAAGTGATATCTTATGATAAGTGTCTTTTTCTGTGTGACTTATTTCACTTAGAATCGTCGTACCTAAATCCACTCATCGTGCTGCTACTAGCCTTATGACGTGGATTTCATGGCTGAGTGATATTCCATTGTACATGAGGAACACCACTTCTTTATCCATTTTTCTCTTTCCTAGGATATTTAAGGTGTAATGAAGTGGGGGTTCTTGTCAACAGAGCAGCCCTAAACTTTGGGGTGCCTGTGTCTTGCTGATTTTTAGTTTTCCCAATTTATACGCCCATGAGTGGAAGTGCCCTATGCTCTCCAAGCTGTGTTTTTTAGATGTTTCAGAACACACCGTACACTTCTCCAGAGTGGCTGTTGGCAATTTACATCCCACCCATCAGCGTAGCAATGCTCCCATTTCTCCATGGCCGGTCCTGCATTTCTGGTTTGGACACTTTTTTCCGCATGGCCCTTTTGCCCGCTGGGAAGCGAGACTTCTTTGGAGCGCTGATTGGCCTTTCCAGGTTGCTTGGTTGGCCAAAAAGGGCGTATGCGTTTTTTCCTGAATATATTCAGGAAAAAACGCATACGCCCTTTTTGGCCAAGGGCATCATTGTCCACGTTTTGCCGCTTTTCATGTGCTTTCAAGGCGATTCGAATCTACCTCCTGAAATCTGTTTCCTGCAATTCTGCCTTGCTTTCAAAGCCTCTTCGTTGCCTTCCCTTAATATATTTGTGGACGAGAGGTATCATTTAAAACTCTGCAGGTTTGTGAATTGCAGTGCCCCTGAGCTCCATTTTTCAACTCGCTTTTTTGGGAGCTGGCCGCAAAAGCGCAGGATTGCTTCAGGCCCTCTTCTGGTTCTGGGGGGCAGGCTGAGCTTGTGCTTAATTCTTCTTCCTGATGGGAAAATAGAGTGACCTGTGCCTGTCCCAACCCCTAGAGCTAGTCTCTCATTGGTTCCCCCTCTTCCCGTTCATCCTCAGGACAAATTGCAACCTGTACGGAACAGGAGGTTAAAGGTGCTGATTCTCCAAGGAGGGAGATGGCTAGTAAATCGGCTGGAATGGCGAACCCGAGCAAAGGAGATGAGAAATGAGGTGCGTTTTAGAAACCTTTCCCGATCACACGGTGTACCATCTTCTGGGTTTCTCATGCCTGTTTTCGACGTAGGAAGATGCCCTTGAACCTGGAGATTTGGGACCCATGGGATGGGTACCATGCAGTATTACTTGAAAGGGTCTGCGTTGGCTCACCCAACCTCACCGAACCTCTCAGCCCCAAGAGTGTCCACCCTTATGTCTCAATCAGCTGTGGGTCTAGATATGGTCAATCCAGGTTGCATCACAGCCCCTGAACGAATTTTGCAAGAATTTCTCTCTCTTTCACTGCCTTTGTTTCACGGGTTTTGAAAAGTAATTTATTTTTATAATGGGGTTTAGCTGCTTTTCACGGCTGTGTTTATGCCGCTTTACACCCCCTTGACTCACTTACAGAGAGATATCAATACATAGGTTTGAAGATTCTTACTAGTCAGATATATTCTTGTGCGGTGAATAGGGGGTGTTGAGTCCAGTTCACTGAAAAAGGAATAGGTCTTGTCTCTTACATATTGGGTTTATGGAACGGTATCGGAGCTAATTTGAAACCCTTGTTTTATGCATCACCCCACCTCACCTTTCCCGTTCAGCAGCCATAGTGTGTTTTCTAAACGTGTGACTCTGTTCTGTTTTGTAATTCAGTTCAAGTGTAGCGGTTTTTACATTCCCTCTCTAAGTGATATCTTATGATAAGTGTCTTTTTCTGTGTGACTTATTTCACTTAGAATCGTCGTACCTAAATCCACTCATCGTGCTGCTACTAGCCTTATGACGTGGATTTCATGGCTGAGTGATATTCCATTGTACATGAGGACCACCACTTCTTTATCCATTTTTCTCTTTCCTAGGATATTTAAGGTGTAATGAAGTGGGGGTTCTTGTCAACAGAGCAGCCCTAAACTTTGGGGTGCCTGTGTCTTGCTGATTTTTAGTTTTCCCAATTTATACGCCCATGAGTGGAAGTGCCCTATGCTCTCCAAGCTGTGTTTTTTAGATGTTTCAGAACACACCGTACACTTCTCCAGAGTGGCTGTTGGCAATTTACATCCCACCCATCAGCGTAGCAATGCTCCCATTTCTCCATGGCCGGTCCTGCATTTCTGGTTTGGACACTTTTTTCCGCATGGCCCTTTTGCCCGCTGGGAAGCGAGACTTCTTTGGAGCGCTGATTGGCCTTTCCAGGTTGCTTGGTTGGCCAAAAAGGGCGTATGCGTTTTTTCCTGAATATATTCAGGAAAAAACGCATACGCCCTTTTTGGCCAAGGGCATCATTGTCCACGTTTTGCCGCTTTTCATGTGCTTTCAAGGCGATTCGAATCTACCTCCTGAAATCTGTTTCCTGCAATTCTGCCTTGCTTTCAAAGCCTCTTCGTTGCCTTCCCTTAATATATTTGTGGACGAGAGGTATCATTTAAAACTCTGCAGGTTTGTGAATTGCAGTGCCCCTGAGCTCCATTTTTCAACTCGCTTTTTTGGGAGCTGGCCGCAAAAGCGCAGGATTGCTTCAGGCCCTCTTCTGGTTCTGGGGGGCAGGCTGAGCTTGTGCTTAATTCTTCTTCCTGATGGGAAAATAGAGTGACCTGTGCCTGTCCCAACACCTAGAGCTAGTCTCTCATTGGTTCCCCCTCTTCCCGTTCATCCTCAGGACAAATTGCAACCTGTACGGAACAGGAGGTTAAAGGTGCTGATTCTCCAAGGAGGGAGATGGCTAGTAAATCGGCTGGAATGGCGAACCCGAGCAAAGGAGATGAGAAATGAGGTGCGTTTTAGAAACCTTTCCCGATCACACGGTGTACCATCTTCTGGGTTTCTCATACCTGTTTTCGACGTAGGAAGATGCCCTTGAACCTGGAGATTTGGGACCCATGGGATGGGTACCATGCAATATTACTTGAAAGGGTCTGCGTTGGCTCACCCAACCTCACCGAACCTCTCAGCCCCAAGAGTGTCCACCCTTATGTCTCAATCAGCTGTGGGTCTAGATATGGTCAATCCAGGTTGCATCACAGCCCCTGAACGAATTTTGTAAGAATTTCTCTCTCTTTCACTGCCTTTGTTTCACGGGTTTTGAAAAGTAATTTATTTTTATAATGGGGTTTAGCTGCTTTTCACGGCTGTGTTTATGCCGCTTTACACCCCCTTGACTCACTTACAGAGAGATATCAATACATAGGTTTGAAGATTCTTACTAGTCAGATATATTCTTGTGCGGTGAATAGGGGGTGTTGAGTCCAGTTCACTGAAAAAGGAATAGGTCTTGTCTCTTACATATTGGGTTTATGGAACGGTATCGGAGCTAATTTGAAACCCTTGTTTTATGCATCACCCCACCTCACCTTTCCCGTTCAGCAGCCATAGTGTGTTTTCTAAACGTGTGACTCTGTTCTGTTTTGTAATTCAGTTCAAGTGTAGGCGGTTTTTACATTCCCTCTCTAAGTCATATCTTATGATAAGTGTCTTTTTCTGTGTGACTTATTTCACTTAGAATCGTCGTACCTAAATCCACTCATCGTGCTGCTACTAGCCTTATGACGTGGATTTCATGGCTGAGTGATATTCCATTGTACATGAGGACCACAACTTCTTTATCCATTTTTCTCTTTCCTAGGATATTTAAGGTGTAATGAAGTGGGGGTTCTTGTCAACAGAGCAGCCCTAAACTGTGGGGTGCCTGTGTCTTGCTGATTTTTAGTTTTCCCAATTTATACGCCCATGAGTGGAAGTGCCCTATGCTCTCCAAGCTGTGTTTTTTAGATGTTTCAGAACACACCGTACACTTCTCCAGAGTGGCTGTTGGCAATTTACATCCCACCCATCAGCGTAGCAAGGCTCCCATTTCTCCATGGCCGGTCCTGCATTTCTGGTTTGGACACTTTTTTCCGCATGGCCCTTTTGCCCGCTGGGAAGCGAGACTTCTTTGGAGCGCTGATTGGCCTTTCCAGGTTGCTTGGTTGGCCAAAAAGGGCGTATGCGTTTTTTCCTGAATATATTCAGGAAAAAACGCATACGCCCTTTTTGGCCAAGGGCATCATTGTCCACGTTTTGCCGCTTTTCATGTGCTTTCAAGGCGATTCGAATCTACCTCCTGAAATCTGTTTCCTGCAATTCTGCCTTGCTTTCAAAGCCTCTTCGTTGCCTTCCCTTAATATATTTGTGGACGAGAGGTATCATTTAAAACTCTGCAGGTTTGTGAATTGCAGTGCCCCTGAGCTCCATTATTCAACTCGCTTTTTTGGGAGCTGGCCGCAAAAGCGCAGGATTGCTTCAGGCCCTCTTCTGGTTCTGGGGGGCAGGCTGAGCTTGTGCTTAATTCTTCTTCCTGATGGGAAAATAGAGTGACCTGTGCCTGTCCCAACACCTAGAGCTAGTCTCTCATTGGTTCCCCCTCTTCCCGTTCATCCTCAGGACAAATTGCAACCTGTACGGAACAGGAGGTTAAAGGTGCTGATTCTCCAAGGAGGGAGATGGCTAGTAAATCGGCTGGAATGGCGAACCCGAGCAAAGGAGATGAGAAATGAGGTGCGTTTTAGAAACCTTTCCCGATCACACGGTGTACCATCTTCTGGGTTTCTCATGCCTGTTTTCGACGTAGGAAGATGCCCTTGAACCTGGAGATTTGGGACCCATGGGATGGGTACCATGCAGTATTACTTGAAAGGGTCTGCGTTGGCTCACCCAACCTCACCGAACCTCTCAGCCCCAAGAGTGTCCACCCTTATGTCTCAATCAGCTGTGGGTCTAGATATGGTCAATCCAGGTTGCATCACAGCCCCTGAACGAATTTTGCAAGAATTTCTCTCTCTTTCACTGCCTTTGTTTCACGGGTTTTGAAAAGTAATTTATTTTTATAATGGGGTTTAGCTGCTTTTCACGGCTGTGTTTATGCCGCTTTACACCCCCTTGACTCACTTACAGAGAGATATCAATACATAGGTTTGAAGATTCTTACTAGTCAGATATATTCTTGTGCGGTGAATAGGGGTTGTTGAGTCCAGTTCACTGAAAAAGGAATAGGTCTTGTCTCTTACATATTGGGTTTATGGAACGGTATCGGAGCTAATTTGAAACCCTTCTTTATGCATCACCCCACCTCACCTTTCCCGTTCAGCAGCCATAGTGTGTTTTCTAAACGTGTGACTCTGTTCTGTTTTGTAATTCAGTTCAAGTGTAGCGGTTTTTACATTCCCTCTCTAAGTGATATCTTATGATAAGTGTCTTTTTCTGTGTGACTTATTTCACTTAGAATCGTCGTACCTAAATCCACTCATCGTGCTGCTACTAGCCTTATGACGTGGATTTCATGGCTGAGTGATATTCCATTGTACATGAGGACCACCACTTCTTTATCCATTTTTCTCTTTCCTAGGATATTTAAGGTGTAATGAAGTGGGGGTTCTTGTCAACAGAGCAGCCCTAAACTTTGGGGTGCCTGTGTCTTGCTGATTTTTAGTTTTCCCAATTTATACGCCCATGAGTGGAAGTGCCCTATGCTCTCCAAGCTGTGTTTTTTAGATGTTTCAGAACACACCGTACACTTCTCCAGAGTGGCTGTTGGCAATTTACATCCCACCCATCAGCGTAGCAATGCTCCCATTTCTCCATGGCCGGTCCTGCATTTCTGGTTTGGACACTTTTTTCCGCATGGCCCTTTTGCCCGCTGGGAAGCGAGACTTCTTTGGAGCGCTGATTGGCCTTTCCAGGTTGCTTGGTTGGCCAAAAAGGGCGTATGCGTTTTTTCCTGAATATATTCAGGAAAAAACGCATACGCCCTTTTTGGCCAAGGGCATCATTGTCCACGTTTTGCCGCTTTTCATGTGCTTTCAATGCGATTCGAATCTACCTCCTGAAATCTGTTTCCTGCAATTCTGCCTTGCTTTCAAAGCCTCTTCGTTGCCTTCCCTTAATATATTTGTGGACGAGAGGTATCATTTAAAACTCTGCAGGTTTGTGAATTGCAGTGCCCCTGAGCTCCATTTTTCAACTCGCTTTTTTGGGAGCTGGCCGCAAAAGCGCAGGATTGCTTCAGGCCCTCTTCTGGTTCTGGGGGGCAGGCTGAGCTTGTGCTTAATTCTTCTTCCTGATGGGAAAATAGAGTGACCTGTGCCTGTCCCAACACCTAGAGCTAGTCTCTCATTGGTTCCCCCTCTTCCCGTTCATCCTCAGGACAAATTGCAACCTGTACGGAACAGGAGGTTAAAGGTGCTGATTCTCCAAGGAGGGAGATGGCTAGTAAATCGGCTGGAATGGCGAACCCGAGCAAAGGAGATGAGAAATGAGGTGCGTTTTAGAAACCTTTCCCGATCACACGGTGTACCATCTTCTGGGTTTCTCATGCCTGTTTTCGACGTAGGAAGATGCCCTTGAACCTGGAGATTTGGGACCCATGGGATGGGTACCATGCAGTATTACTTGAAAGGGTCTGCGTTGGCTCACCCAACCTCACCGAACCTCTCAGCCCCAAGAGTGTCCACCCTTATGTCTCAATCAGCTGTGGGTCTAGATATGGTCAATCCAGGTTGCATCACAGCCCCTGAACGAATTTTGTAAGAATTTCTCTCTCTTTCACTGCCTTTGTTTCACGGGTTTTGAAAAGTAATTTATTTTTATAATGGGGTTTAGCTGCTTTTCACGGCTGTGTTTATGCCGCTTTACACCCCCTTGACTCACTTACAGAGAGATATCAATACATAGGTTTGAAGATTCTTACTAGTCAGATATATTCTTGTGCGGTGAATAGGGGGTGTTGAGTCCAGTTCACTGAAAAAGGAATAGGTCTTGTCTCTTACATAGTGGGTTTATGGAACGGTATCTGAGCTAATTTGAAACCCTTGTTTTATGCATCACCCCACCTCACCTTGCCCGTTCAGCAGCCATAGTGTGTTTCCTAAACGTGTGACTCTGTTCTGTTTTGTAATTCAGTTCAAGTGTAGCGGTTTTTACATTCCCTCTAGAAGTGATATCTTATGATAAGTGTCTTTTTCTGTGTGACTTATTTCACTTAGAATCGTCGTACCTAAATCCACTCATCGTGCTGCTACTAGCCTTATGACGTGGATTTCATGGCTGAGTGATATTCCATTGTACATGAGGACCACAACTTCTTTATCCATTTTTCTCTTTCCCAGGATATTTAAGGTGTAATGAAGTGGGGGTTCTTGTCAACAGAGCAGCCCTAAACTTTGGGGTGCCTGTGTCTTGCTGATTTTTAGTTTTCCCACTTTATACGCCCATGAGTGGAAGTGCCCTATGCTCTCCAAGCTGTGTTTTTTAGATGTTTCAGAACACACCGTACACTTCTCCAGAGTGGCTGTTGGCAATTTACATCCCGCCCATCAGCGTAGCAAGGCTCCCATTTCTCCATGGCCGGTCCTGCATTTCTGGTTTGGACACTTTTTTCCGCATGGCCCTTTTGCCCGCTGGGAAGCGAGACTTCTTTGGAGCGCTGATTGGCCTTTCCAGGTTGCTTGGTTGGCCAAAAAGGGCGTATGCGTTTTTTCCTGAATATATTCAGGAAAAAACGCATACGCCCTTTTTGGCCAAGGGCATCATTGTCCACGTTTTGCCGCTTTTCATGTGCTTTCAAGGCGATTCGAATCTACCTCCTGAAATCTGTTTCCTGCAATTCTGCCTTGCTTTCAAAGCCTCTTCGTTGCCTTCCCTTAATATATTTGTGGACGAGAGGTATCATTTAAAACTCTGCAGGTTTGTGAATTGCAGTGCCCCTGAGCTCCATTTTTCAACTCGCTTTTTTGGGAGCTGGCCGCAAAAGCGCAGGATTGCTTCAGGCCCTCTTCTGGTTCTGGGGGGCAGGCTAAGCTTGTGCTTAATTCTTCTTCCTGATGGGAAAATAGAGTGACCTGTGCCTGTCCCAACCCCTAGAGCTAGTCTCTCATTGGTTCCCCCTCTTCCCGTTCATCCTCAGGACAAATTGCAACCTGTACGGAACAGGAGGTTAAAGGTGCTGATTCTCCAAGGAGGGAGATGGCTAGTAAATCGGCTGGAATGGCGAACCCGAGCAAAGGAGATGAGAAATGAGGTGCGTTTTAGAAACCTTTCCCGATCCCACGGTGTACCATCTTCTGGGTTTCTCATGCCTGTTTTCGACGTAGGAAGATGCCCTTGAACCTGGAGATTTGGGACCCATGGGATGGGTACCATGCAGTACTACTTGAAAGGGTCTGCGTTGGCTCACCCAACCTCACCGAACCTCTCAGCCCCAAGAGTGTCCACCCTTATGTCTCAATCAGCTGTGGGTCTAGATATGGTCAATCCAGGTTGCATCACAGCCCCTGAACGAATTTTGTAAGAATTTCTCTCTCTTTCACTGTCTTTGTTTCACGGGTTTTGAAAAGTAATTTATTTTTATAATGGGGTTTAGCTGCTTTTCACGGCTGTGTTTATGCCGCTTTACACCCCCTTGACTCACTTACAGAGAGATATCAATACATAGGTTTGAAGATTCTTACTAGTCAGATATATTCTTGTGCGGTGAATAGGGGGTGTTGAGTCCAGTTCACTGAAAAAGGAATAGGTCTTGTCTCTTACATATTGGGTTTATGGAACGGTATCTGAGCTAATTTGAAACCCTTGTTTTATGCATCACCCCACCTCACCTTGCCCGTTCAGCAGCCATAGTGTGTTTCCTAAACGTGTGACTCTGTTCTGTTTTGTAATTCAGTTCAAGTGTAGCGGTTTTTACATTCCCTCTAGAAGTGATATCTTATGATAAGTGTCTTTTTCTGTGTGACTTATTTCACTTAGAATCGTCGTACCTAAATCCACTCATCGTGCTGCTACTAGCCTTATGACGTGGATTTCATGGCTGAGTGATATTCCATTGTACATGAGGACCACAACTTCTTTATCCATTTTTCTCTTTCCTAGGATATTTAAGGTGTAATGAAGTGGGGGTTCTTGTCAACAGAGCAGCCCTAAACTTTGGGGTGCCTGTGTCTTGCTGATTTTTAGTTTTCCCAATTTATACGCCCATGAGTGGAAGTGCCCTATGCCCTCCAAGCTGTGTTTTTTAGATGTTTCAGAACACACCGTACACTTCTCCAGAGAGGCTGTTGGCAATTTACATCCCACCCATCAGCGTAGCAAGGCTCCCATTTCTCCATGGCCGGTCCTGCATTTCTGGTTTGGACACTTTTTTCCGCATGGCCCTTTTGCCCGCTGGGAAGCGAGACTTCTTTGGAGCGCTGATTGGCCTTTCCAGGTTGCTTGGTTGGCCAAAAAGGGCGTATGCGTTTTTTCCTGAATATATTCAGGAAAAAACGCATACGCCCTTTTTGGCCAAGGGCATCATTGTCCACGTTTTGCCGCTTTTCATGTGCTTTCAAGGCGATTCGAATCTACCTCCTGAAATCTGTTTCCTGCAATTCTGCCTTGCTTTCAAAGCCTCTTCGTTGCCTTCCCTTAATATATTTGTGGACGAGAGGTATCATTTAAAACTCTGCAGGTTTGTGAATTGCAGTGCCCCTGAGCTCCATTTTTCAACTCGCTTTTTTGGGAGCTGGCCGCAAAAGCGCAGGATTGCTTCAGGCCCTCTTCTGGTTCTGGGGGGCAGGCTGAGCTTGTGCTTAATTCTTCTTCCTGATGGGAAAATAGAGTGACCTGTGCCTGTCCCAACACCTAGAGCTAGTCTCTCATTGGTTCCCCCTCTTCCCGTTCATCCTCAGGACAAATTGCAACCTGTACGGAACAGGAGGTTAAAGGTGCTGATTCTCCAAGGAGGGAGATGGCTAGTAAATCGGCTGGAATGGCGAACCCGAGCAAAGGAGATGAGAAATGAGGTGCGTTTTAGAAACCTTTCCCGATCACACGGTGTACCATCTTCTGGGTTTCTCATGCCTGTTTTCGACGTAGGAAGATGCCCTTGAACCTGGAGATTTGGGACCCATGGGATGGGTACCATGCAGTATTACTTGAAAGGGTCTGCGTTGGCTCACCCAACCTCACCGAACCTCTCAGCCCCAAGAGTGTCCACCCTTATGTCTCAATCAGCTGTGGGTCTAGATATGGTCAATCCAGGTTGCATCACAGCCCCTGAACGAATTTTGTAAGAATTTCTCTCTCTTTCACTGTCTTTGTTTCACGGGTTTTGAAAAGTAATTTATTTTTATAATGGGGTTTAGCTGCTTTTCACGGCTGTGTTTATGCCGCTTTACACCCCCTTGACTCACTTACAGAGAGATATCAATACATAGGTTTGAAGATTCTTACTAGTCAGATATATTCTTGTGCGGTGAATAGGGGGTGTTGAGCCCAGTTCACTGAAAAAGGAATAGGTCTTGTCTCTTACATATTGGGTTTATGGAACGGTATCTGAGCTAATTTGAAACCCTTGTTTTATGCATCACCCCACCTCACCTTTCCCGTTCAGCAGCCATAGTGTGTTTCCTAAATGTGTGACTCTCTTCTGTTTTGCAATTCAGTTCAAGTGTAGCGGGTTTTACATTCCCTCTAGAAGTGATATCTTATGATAAGTGTCTTTTTCTGTGTGACTTATTTCACTTAGAATCGTCGTACCTAAATCCACTCATCGTGCTGCTACTAGCCTTATGACGTTGATTTCATGGCTGAGTGATATTCCATTGTACATGAGGACCACAACTTCTTTATCCATTTTTCTCTTTCCTAGGATATTTAAGGTGTAATGAAGTGGGGGTTCTTGTCAACAGAGCAGCCCTAAACTTTGGGGTGCCTGTGTCTTGCTGATTTTTAGTTTTCCCAATTTATACGCCCATGAGTGGAAGTGCCCTATGCTCTCCAAGCTGTGTTTTTTAGATGTTTCAGAACACACCGTACACTTCTCCAGAGTGGCTGTTGGCAATTTACATCCCACCCATCAGCGTAGCAAGGCTCCCATTTCTCCATGGCCGGTCCTGCATTTCTGGTTTGGACACTGTTTTCCGCATGGCCCTTTTGCCCGCTGGGAAGCGAGACTTCTTTGGAGCGCTGATTGGCCTTTCCAGGTTGCTTGGTTGGCCAAAAAGGGCGTATGCGTTTTTTCCTGAATATATTCAGGAAAAAACGCATACGCCCTTTTTGGCCAAGGGCATCATTGTCCACGTTTTGCCGCTTTTCATGTGCTTTCAAGGCGATTCGAATCTACCTCCTGAAATCTGTTTCCTGCAATTCTGCCTTGCTTTCAAAGCCTCTTCGTTGCCTTCCCTTAATATATTTGTGGACGAGAGGTATCATTTAAAACTCTGCAGGTTTGTGAATTGCAGTGCCCCTGAGCTCCATTTTTCAACTCGCTTTTTTGGGAGCTGGCCGCAAAAGCGCAGGATTGCTTCAGGCCCTCTTCTGGTTCTGGGGGGCAGGCTGAGCTTGTGCTTAATTCTTCTTCCTGATGGGAAAATAGAGTGACCTGTGCCTGTCCCAACACCTAGAGCTAGTCTCTCATTGGTTCCCCCTCTTCCCGTTCATCCTCAGGACAAATTGCAACCTGTACGGAACAGGAGGTTAAAGGTGCTGATTCTCCAAGGAGGGAGATGGCTAGTAAATCGGCTGGAATGGCGAACCCGAGCAAAGGAGATGAGAAATGAGGTGCGTTTTAGAAACCTTTCCCGATCACACGGTGTACCATCTTCTGGGTTTCTCATGCCTGTTTTCGACGTAGGAAGATGCCCTTGAACCTGGAGATTTGGGACCCATGGGATGGGTACCATGCAGTACTACTTGAAAGGGTCTGCGTTGGCTCACCCAACCTCACCGAACCTCTCAGCCCCAAGAGTGTCCACCCTTATGTCTCAATCAGCTGTGGGTCTAGATATGGTCAATCCAGGTTGCATCACAGCCCCTGAACGAATTTTGTAAGAATTTCTCTCTCTTTCACTGTCTTTGTTTCACGGGTTTTGAAAAGTAATTTATTTTTATAATGGGGTTTAGCTGCTTTTCACGGCTGAGTTTATGCCGCTTTACACCCCCTTGACTCACTTACAGAGAGATATCAATACATAGGTTTGAAGATTCTTACTAGTCAGATATATTCTTGTGCGGTGAATAGGGGGTGTTGAGTCCAGTTCACTGAAAAAGGAATAGGTCTTGTCTCTTACATATTGGGTTTATGGAACGGTATCTGAGCTAATTTGAAACCCTTGTTTTATGCATCACCCCACCTCACCTTTCCCGTTCAGCAGCCATAGTGTGTTTCCTAAGTGTGTGACTCTGTTCTGTTTTGCAATTCAGTTCAAGTGTAGCGGGTTTTACATTCCCTCTAGAAGTGATATCTTATGATAAGTGTCTTTTTCTGTGTGACTTATTTCACTTAGAATCGTCGTACCTAAATCCACTCATCGTGCTGCTACTAGCCTTATGACGTTGATTTCATGGCTGAGTGATATTCCATTGTACATGAGGACCACCACTTCTTTATCCATTTTTCTCTTTCCTAGGATATTTAAGGTGTAATGAAGTGGGGGTTCTTGTCAACAGAGCAGCCCTAAACTTTGGGGTGCCTGTGTCTTGCTGATTTTTAGTTTTCCCAATTTATACGCCCATGAGTGGAAGTGCCCTATGCTCTCCAAGCTGTGTTTTTTAGATGTTTCAGAACACACCGTACACTTCTCCAGAGTGGCTGTTGGCAATTTACATCCCACCCATCAGCGTAGCAAGGCTCCCATTTCTCCATGGCCGGTCCTGCATTTCTGGTTTGGACACTTTTTTCCGCATGGCCCTTTTGCCCGCTGGGAAGCGAGACTTCTTTGGAGCGCTGATTGGCCTTTCCAGGTTGCTTGGTTGGCCAAAAAGGGCGTATGCGTTTTTTCCTGAATATATTCAGGAAAAAACGCATACGCCCTTTTTGGCCAAGGGCATCATTGTCCACGTTTTGCCGCTTTTCATGTGCTTTCAAGGCGATTCGAATCTACCTCCTGAAATCTGTTTCCTGCAATTCTGCCTTGCTTTCAAAGCCTCTTCGTTGCCTTCCCTTAATATATTTGTGGACGAGAGGTATCATTTAAAACTCTGCAGGTTTGTGAATTGCAGTGCCCCTGAGCTCCATTTTTCAACTCGCTTTTTTGGGAGCTGGCCGCAAAAGCGCAGGATTGCTTCAGGCCCTCTTCTGGTTCTGGGGGGCAGGATGAGCTTGTGCTTAATTCTTCTTCCTGATGGGAAAATAGAGTGACCTGTGCCTGTCCCAACACCTAGAGCTAGTCTCTCATTGGTTCCCCCTCTTCCCGTTCATCCTCAGGACAAATTGCAACCTGTACGGAACAGGAGGTTAAAGGTGCTGATTCTCCAAGGAGGGAGATGGCTAGTAAATCGGCTGGAATGGCGAACCCGAGCAAAGGAGATGAGAAATGAGGTGCGTTTTAGAAACCTTTCCCGATCACACGGTGTACCATCTTCTGGGTTTCTCATGCCTGTTTTCGACGTAGGAAGATGCCCTTGAACCTGGAGATTTGGGACCCATGGGATGGGTACCATGCAGTATTACTTGAAAGGGTCTGCGTTGGCTCACCCAACCTCACCGAACCTCTCAGCCCCAAGAGTGTCCACCCTTATGTCTCAATCAGCTGTGGGTCTAGATATGGTCAATCCAGGTTGCATCACAGCCCCTGAACGAATTTTGTAAGAATTTCTCTCTCTTTCACTGTCTTTGTTTCACGGGTTTTGAAAAGTAATTTATTTTTATAATGGGGTTTAGCTGCTTTTCACGGCTGTGTTTATGCCGCTTTACACCCCCTTGACTCACTTACAGAGAGATATCAATACATAGGTTTGAAGATTCTTACTAGTCAGATATATTCTTGTGCGGTGAATAGGGGGTGTTGAGTCCAGTTCACTGAAAAAGGAATAGGTCTTGTCTCTTACATATTGGGTTTATGGAACGGTATCTGAGCTAATTTGAAACCCTTGTTTTATGCATCACCCCACCTCACCTTTCCCGTTCAGCAGCCATAGTGTGTTTCCTAAGTGTGTGACTCTGTTCTGTTTTGCAATTCAGTTCAAGTGTAGCGGGTTTTACATTCCCTCTAGAAGTGATATCTTATGATAAGTGTCTTTTTCTGTGTGACTTATTTCACGTAGAATCGTCGTACCTAAATCCACTCATCGTGCTGCTACTAGCCTTATGACGTTGATTTCATGGCTGAGTGATATTCCATTGTACATGAGGACCACCACTTCTTTATCCATTTTTCTCTTTCCTAGGATATTTAAGGTGTAATGAAGTGGGGGTTCTTGTCAACAGAGCAGCCCTAAACTTTGGGGTGCCTGTGTCTTGCTGATTTTTAGTTTTCCCAATTTATACGCCCATGAGTGGAAGTGCCCTATGCTCTCCAAGCTGTGTTTTTTAGATGTTTCAGAACACACCGTACACTTCTCCAGAGTGGCTGTTGGCAATTTACATCCCACCCATCAGCGTAGCAAGGCTCCCATTTCTCCATGGCCGGTCCTGCATTTCTGGTTTGGACACTTTTTTCCGCATGGCCCTTTTGCCCGCTGGGAAGCGAGACTTCTTTGGAGCGCTGATTGGCCTTTCCAGGTTGCTTGGTTGGCCAAAAAGGGCGTATGCGTTTTTTCCTGAATATATTCAGGAAAAAACGCATACGCCCTTTTTGGCCAAGGGCATCATTGTCCACGTTTTGCCGCTTTTCATGTGCTTTCAAGGCGATTCGAATCTACCTCCTGAAATCTGTTTCCTGCAATTCTGCCTTGCTTTAAAGCCTCTTCGTTGCCTTCCCTTAATATATTTGTGGACGAGAGGTATCATTTAAAACTCTGCAGGTTTGTGAATTGCAGTGCCCCTGAGCTCCATTTTTCAACTCGCTTTTTTGGGAGCTGGCCGCAAAAGCGCAGGGTTGCTTCAGGCCCTCTTCTCGTTCTGGGGGGCAGGCTGAGCTTGTGCTTAATTCTTCTTCCTGATGGGAAAATAGAGTGACCTGTGCCTGTCCCAACACCTAGAGCTAGTCTCTCATTGGTTCCCCCTCTTCCCGTTCATCCTCAGGACAAATTGCAACCTGTACGGAACAGGAGGTTAAAGGTGCTGATTCTCCAAGGAGGGAGATGGCTAGTAAATCGGCTGGAATGGCGAACCCGAGCAAAGGAGATGAGAAATGAGGTGCGTTTTAGAAACCTTTCCCGATCACACGGTGTACCATCTTCTGGGTTTCTCATGCCTGTTTTCGACGTAGGAAGATGCCCTTGAACCTGGAGATTTGGGACCCATGGGATGGGTACCATGCAGTATTACTTGAAAGGGTCTGCGTTGGCTCACCCAACCTCACCGAACCTCTCAGCCCCAAGAGTGTCCACCCTTATGTCTCAATCAGCTGTGGGTCTAGATATGGTCAATCCAGGTTGCATCACAGCCCCTGAACGAATTTTGTAAGAATTTCTCTCTCTTTCACTGTCTTTGTTTCACGGGTTTTGAAAAGTAATTTATTTTTATAATGGGGTTTAGCTGCTTTTCACGGCTGTGTTTATGCCGCTTTACACCCCCTTGACTCACTTACAGAGAGATATCAATACATAGGTTTGAAGATTCTTACTAGTCAGATATATTCTTGTGCGGTGAATAGGGGGTGTTGAGTCCAGTTCACTGAAAAAGGAATAGGTCTTGTCTCTTACATATTGGGTTTATGGAACGGTATCGGAGCTAATTTGAAACCCTTGTTTTATGCATCACCCCACCTCACCTTTCCCGTTCAGCAGCCATAGTGTGTTTTCTGAACGTGTGACTCTGTTCTGTTTTGTAATTCAGTTCAAGTGTAGCGGTTTTTACATTCCCTCTCTAAGTGATATCTTATGATAAGTGTCTTTTTCTGTGTGACTTATTTCACTTAGAATCGTCGTACCTAAATCCACTCATCGTGCTGCTACTAGCCTTATGACGTGGATTTCATGGCTGAGTGATATTCCATTGTACATGAGGACCACAACTTCTTTATCCATTTTTCTCTTTCCTAGGATATTTAAGGTGTAATGAAGTGGGGGTTCTTGTCAACAGAGCAGGCCTAAACTTTGGGGTGCCTGTGTCTTGCTGATTTTTAGTTTTCCCAATTTATACGCCCATGAGTGGAAGTGCCCTATGCTCTCCAAGCTGTGTTTTTTAGATGTTTCAGAACACACCGTACACTTCTCCAGAGTGGCTGTTGGCAATTTACATCCCACCCATCAGCGTAGCAAGGCTCCCATTTCTCCATGGCCGGTCCTGCATTTCTGGTTTGGACACTTTTTTCCGCATGGCCCTTTTGCCCGCTGGGAAGCGAGACTTCTTTGGAGCGCTGATTGGCCTTTCCAGGTTGCTTGGTTGGCCAAAAAGGGCGTATGCGTTTTTTCCTGAATATATTCAGGAAAAAACGCATACGCCCTTTTTGGCCAAGGGCATCATTGTCCACGTTTTGCCGCTTTTCATGTGCTTTCAAGGCGATTCGAATCTACCTCCTGAAATCTGTTTCCTGCAATTCTGCCTTGCTTTCAAAGCCTCTTCGTTGCCTTCCCTTAATATATTTGTGGACGAGAGGTATCATTTAAAACTCTGCAGGTTTGTGAATTGCAGTGCCCCTGAGCTCCATTTTTCAACTCGCTTTTTTGGGAGCTGGCCGCAAAAGCGCAGGATTGCTTCAGGCCCTCTTCTGGTTCTGGGGGGCAGGCTGAGCTTGTGCTTAATTCTTCTTCCTGATGGGAAAATAGAGTGACCTGTGCCTGTCCCAACACCTAGAGCTAGTCTCTCATTGGTTCCCCCTCTTCCCGTTCATCCTCAGGACAAATTGCAACCTGTACGGAACAGGAGGTTAAAGGTGCTGATTCTCCAAGGAGGGAGATGGCTAGTAAATCGGCTGGAATGGCGAACCCGAGCAAAGGAGATGAGAAATGAGGTGCGTTTTAGAAACCTTTCCCGATCACACGGTGTACCATCTTCTGGGTTTCTCATGCCTGTTTTCAACGTAGGAAGATGCCCTTGAACCTGGAGATTTGGGACCCATGGGATGGGTACCATGCAGTATTACTTGAAAGGGTCTGCGTTGGCTCACACAACCTCACCGAACCTCTCAGCCCCAAGAGTGTCCACCCTTATGTCTCAATCAGCTGTGGGTCTAGATATGGTCAATCCAGGTTGCATCACAGCCCCTGAACGAATTTTGTAAGAATTTCTCTCTCTTTCACTGCCTTTGTTTCACGGGTTTTGAAAAGTAATTTATTTTTATAATGGGGTTTAGCTGCTTTTCACGGCTGTGTTTATGCCGCTTTACACCCCCTTGACTCACTTACAGAGAGATATCAATACATAGGTTTGAAGATTCTTACTAGTCAGATATATTCTTGTGCGGTGAATAGGGGGTGTTGAGTCCAGTTCACTGAAAAAGGAATAGGTCTTGTCTCTTACATATTGGGTTTATGGAACGGTATCGGAGCTAATTTGAAACCCTTGTTTTATGCATCACCCCACCTCACCTTTCCCGTTCAGCAGCCATAGTGTGTTTCCTAAACGTGTGACTCTGTTCTGTTTTGTAATTCAGTTCAAGTGTAGCGGTTTT